>NW_028139384.1:0-89898 GCF_965202585.1 Thalia democratica | reverse complement strand
AGTCGAAAATGTTTGAAAAGTGTGAAAATGGTAATGAACTACGTCATTGTTAGTTTATAGAAAAATCGAAGCTACGTGAAATTCTAAAATAAGTTAAGTTTATGCTATAAAAACATTTTAAATATAATATAACTCATAATATATTTTCTTGCAATGTTTGTGCACATATTACCTTCAAAAAATTTCATTTAAAACCTGAATTCACAATACATTATATTAGGGATGGGCAACGTAAATAATCGACGAATCGGATCCGGAAAGTTTAGTGCTTGGCGGGCCGGAACATTTTGAAGTAGAGATCTACTGAATCCAGCTGGATCGTTGTTTAGGTCCGGATCCTAATTTGAAAGTAAAATCCGGATTTAGTTAAGTACTATTTTTAGATAACGATCTGAATACGACTGGAAACTAATGAATCGGGTGTTATAGAATTTTGAATCCATTCAATAACTACTAAGTTTCTCAAGTATGGAATTTAATGTCAATATTTACCAAGTTTTCATAATTCTATATTATAATCCAGTATTGGGTGATTTAAAAAAAAAAACTAGCAAGTGTTATTTAGTAAATGTTTTATGAAAGTCATTATGGTAGGTAAGATTATCAAATTTAGTTAACTACACAAAATGTTTTTGGATAAATTGAGTAATAAGTTTTCCAACTGACTAGAAAAAGAACAAAATGGTGTTTTTATCACTAAAAAAAAATAAAAAGCCATATTTAAAACGTTTTAAGGGTCAAGTCTTACAGTTTTGTTTGTGAAAATTATGAAATAAAAATCTTTTGTACAAATTTTGTAGTGTTTACATTGGCTGGCTGGATTACATAAAAAATTTTTAAATGCTTAGCAGGCCGGTCATTTTTGTCCGCAGGCCGTACGTTGCCCATCCCTACTTTAGAGCAACAAACAAACTTTACTCAATTAATTTTCTATTGTTAGATAGTACAATTAATAGTTGCTATCAGACGAGGAACTTTTTGAAAAAGTACAAATAAAAAGTTATTAGGATAAAAACTTTATTTCGTCAGTAAAAAAAGAAAGTAGTTCTTACTTATTTAAATGATACTGTTTTAATGATACAGTTTTTTTGAATTATCAAAATTTAACTGAACAAGTTTAAATAAAAAAAACAGAAATAACGTTTAAATAACTTAGGTATATTTACGTTTTTTTTAAAGGTTTTATTTCGTTTCAGTTATATATATTTTTCTTTTTTTACTTTTTTCAGTTTTCAACACAATACTCACTGAAGTCAATTTAAAATATTAAAGAAAAGTTTTTCCATTATAATTATTTTCTTCAGGAAAAAACAAAAAATAAAAGTTAATTTTTATATTATGGTAAGTACGTACCCAATTGGAGTTGCTCAATTTATCAACTATCAAATTTTCGTAGTTTCCTGAAGTAAAAAAAATACTTCAAACTTGATATTTATAGCTCAAATATAAAAGTAATTTTAGTATGAAACAGTATTTTGCTCTAAAAATAAAGCTACTTTTTGATAAAATTATAAAACGTGAAAAATATCATAAGTAGTACAGAAACAGTATAATAGAATATTTAAGAAATATAGTACTATTTGCACTTTTTAGGTTTTTAAAACAATAGTAAATAAAACAAGTTTTTTCTATATGTTTAATTTCAACATAAAATATAGTATATTTTTTTATATTTACAGAAACAGTGTAAAAGAATATTTAAGAAATAATGTACTATTTGCACTTTTTAGGTTTTTAAAACAGTAGTAAATAAAACAATTTTTTTCTATATGTTTAGTATATTTACATAGTTACATAAAATATAGTATATTTTTTTATATTTACAGAAACAGTGTAATAGAATATTTAAGAAATATAACAAATTTTTGCTATATGTTTAATTTCAACTTAAAATATAGTATATTTTTTTATATTTACAGAAACAGTAGTTTTCAAACCTAAAAATATTATTCGTTAAATTGGTTTTAATATGAGGACAAAAAGCAATTTAAAATAAAAAAACAAGGTCTAAAAAAAAAGATTTTTTGCAGTTTAGTAATTAATAAAATAAATGGAAAAGCATAAAAACAATCGATTATTTCTGCTTTATTAATCTAAAGTACTCAATGTTTTTAAAAGGTATTTAAACACACAAAATTGTTATTTTTTTTTTGAGCAAAATACTGAAAGTGAAAGTCAAGTTTGGAACTAGGGTAATTTTAAATAACCTAAACTACCTAAATAAATGGCAATTGCTCGATTGAAGAGCTATCAATTGTTCATAGTTTCCTCAATTATTATTTTTTTCTGAAACTATCTTTGAACTTGACTTAAACACAGTAGTTTGAAAATAATTTTGTTATGAAACGTTATTTGTTTGACAGATGTACAACTTTTTTCTTAATTGTAATAAAGTATTTGTTTCTTAGATTTTTCTTTTGCTTAAAGACATGTTTAGTAATAAAGCCAAAAAAATAGAATTTAGTTAGTGATAGTTTAAAAATTAGTTTGTGTTTTAAAGGCTTGTTTTTTATCAGGCTATGAACTATGAACAGCTTATGAACTATACTAAGTTTTAAATTTTAGATATACCAAACAATACATTTTTTATCAGGCTACTAAAGTAAACCATAAAGTAAAATTTACAACTATTATAGTTTTATTGTATTGTTATTAAGTTGTTTATTACACAAAAGTGATTGAAGTGCGAAAATAATTAAAAAGTTTAAACATAAGTAAAGTTTGAAAACAAAATATTCAAAGTTTCTTAGTGTTATTACTTATAGTAAAAGTTATCTATATATAAGAATGCGTAAACAAACTTTAGTTCTTGTTTGTTTTATATTAGTATAGGTAAGGTTTAAAATAAATAAAAGTACTTAAAGTGCATATGTTGTTTCAATAAAAAACGGTAATAATTTATATGCTTTAAGCAAACAAGTTAGAAACTGACTCGATGAGCGAAAAGTCATTTTGTAAAAAAGGTCCTTAGACCATTTT
Source organism: Thalia democratica (assembly GCF_965202585.1). NCBI lineage: Eukaryota > Metazoa > Chordata > Thaliacea > Salpida > Salpidae > Thalia > Thalia democratica. The sequence continues at coordinate 86,919 of NW_028139384.1, read as the reverse complement.
TTATGAATTTTCGTTTTTGTGATCAATAAACTTATTATTATTTTCAAAACGTACGGTAAAACGTCTATCAGTGGAATTAAAGTAGTCGCAAGACTTATAAATTGTGCTGACGCACTTTTTCAGTGAGTAGTAATCGCATTAAACGAATACTTACATTTCAGTGTTTCTTTTTCCTGATAAGTTTTAAATGTAAAGAATTTTTCACAAAAAAATTGTTAGTTCTTTATTATGAGTTAAGTTTTTTATTAGTAGTTTTTGTAGTTCACGTTTCACCTAGTCAATCATTCAAGCAATTGATTATAAAACAAGTATTACTTAATAAATATTGATTAGTATTATTTTAAAAGATACTGAATACACTTTGAATCAATGACTTCTTAAGCTTAAGATAGCAATTTAAACATTTACGAGAAGTAAAAACATATAATAACAACTATACTTAACATTTCACTTAAGCTGACAATAACTTATAAATCTGTTTCAAAAAATACTACAATTAAAAGAAAGTGACGTTTTTATTACTTATAAAAAAAGTGAAGCCCAAACATGTTTGGGAGTTTTAACTAAGTAACAATTAACCAAGGCATTTTTTTTAAAAGCAAAGTTATATTAAAACCTACAAATGTTTTAATTAAAACCTTAAAAAATAAACTTGTTTTTATAAAATTTTAGAAACCAACTTTAAAAAAAATATAGTACTTCACTTACTCATTTATTTAATTTTGTATTTCTAATACATTAAACTTAAATTTAATAAATAAATTTTTGTGTAAAATGTGAAAAAATTTGTGGTCAATAATAATAATTATAAAATTAAGCACGATATTAGGATGTTTGCAGATATCCTCCGTACCTTATTAAATTTATAATGGAAGTGGGTACAACACATTTGTTAATTTTTTGAAAGCATGTTTTAAAGTACAGTATTGCATTTATTGTAGCATTTATAGTTTATCAGATGTTAAATACATTTAATTTCTAGGCTCAGTATCACTGTACTGTTAAACAGCACAGAATACTATAGTAGTTTTAACAAACTTAGTCCTTTGAAACATATTGTTGTTATATTTTAAACTAATTTCGTTTGAAGCTTCTATCAAAAAACAACAAATGTTTCAAGCGTTACATTAAAAAATTTACGAAAAGTATTAGTGATCTAAATTTTGAATTAAATTTTTGAATATCTACCAATCAACATTAGGTTACAGGAATTTTAAACTTTTATTTTTTGGATAGTAGAGTTAGCGTTGTAAAGTTGATATGTAGCCATCAAAACTTTAAAGGATATATAATTGAAACATGCATTTTTTCAATAATATACGGTCAATATATACAATTTTTTGAACTTTCAATTTGCACACATCGTGTTACGGACCAAAGCAACTCCCACAACTTTAAATTATTCTTCAAATATAGTTTAATTATAATTGTTATTGTTCGTTTAAATTAACAAATGCAAAATATGATAAATTCTAAAAAGCTTATTTGTTTTATATTCTACAAAAACTTTGGAACTCTTTTTAATATTAAAGAGTTTTCTCCTTTAAAAGTGAGCTAATGGATTATTTTTGATTTAATAAATTGATCAACCAAATTTCTTTGGTTAAACAAAATAATCTATTATTAAAAGTAGGAGTTTTATTAAACTGTTATGCTGGAACTCCAATTACTAAAGTTTAGATGTTTTTTTTTTTTTTGAAGTTGAAAAACTTAAACAAAAGTATTAAAGTTATATAAAATTTAGTTCATTGGTAACATGTTTTTCAAGGCCATTATTTACTTTTGTTAGCAGTATAAAACAAAACCGTTAAAACTATTAGACATTTACAAGGTTAATTTGGGATTATTTTTTTTGATATAAATAAAAGTAAAAAATCAGAAAGTTTAGAAATAAATACAAGTAAAATTGCTTGTAATTCAAACCTTTCGCGCAATAAAGTGTTGTTGTGCTGGCTAAAGGTTGACTAAAGCTTGTTTGAGTCATTATTTGTTTTTATTACTCATTGTGTTTAATGTGTACTGCTATTATTTCTACAGTAACTGTAATTTAAAAACGTGTAAACTAAACGGTTTATGTAAACTCAAAACACTGTTTGTATACAATTTTAAATTTTTGATAAAAAACTGTAGAATATTTAAAAAGAAATAGAATATAAATGCGTCCAATTATTTAAAAACGATGTGAAATTTTAGGTTTTTTTATTGTTTTTTTTTTTAATTAGTTGTAAAAATATAACAATTAGTTATAAATGTTGGAACATCTTAAGCTGGTTTGTCAAACAAATGATACTATTTTTGCTTTTAATAAATTTTAGTCTTTGATACAAACAACTACGATAGATTTAAATAGATTTTAACTAGTTATACAAAATAATCATTCAAACGTTTAGCTTTTAATTTAGTTTTGTAAAATATTTGAAAGTTTATTAAACTAAAAAATACCTTGAAATATAGAGTTTTATATGAAAAATACAATAAGTACACATTACTTTTAGTAACTTGTAACCAAAAAGTCTACCCCCTAAAACATGGGAAATTACCCTGGTTAAGAATTGCTGATTTTAGACCTTCTGGTAGTTGGATTTTTTTTTATATTTAGTGGGTCTTACTATTTTAGTTTAAGTTTTGTTTTAGTTGTAGTGTAGTACTATAAAGTTAGAAGAGTGAGCAGGGCAAGTCTGATGAAATGAACTTTAATATTTTTTATATAAGTTGTCAAGTTTAAAGAAACAAACTTTAAGTTTATTTAAGCTAATTACTTGAGTGCATGTTATGACGTTTAGTTAATTTTCTTGTCAAAATAATAATTCTGGAAATTTAATATTTGTTTATTTTTTTGCATTTTGGATACAGTTATTTAAGGCTTTATAACAAGCAATTACAATAGTAAACAAACTCACTTAAAATATTTATCTTAGAACAATTAGTTAACATCATGTACAAAATAATTTATCATTTATTGGTAGTATTAGGAAAATTAAAAATATTTTATTTAGTCAAAAAAGTTTATATGACAATGAAGGTTTGCCTAATAAAGAAAAATGAAGTTTAAATTTAAAAACCTTTTTTGAACCACTAAAAATTAAGTTTTTTTTTTACAACAATATATTTTAATGAAATTAATTTTATTTTTAAAACTTAAAATGCGAGCAGTTTTTACTCTTAGATAGACATGCAATTTGCTTAGAAAAGTAAGGTGAAAAAATTAAAGTTTCAAAACAACTAGAATAGATTCATGACGGCTCTGCAGTAATAAAAGTATCTATTTTTTACTTACCATTCAAAGCTTTAAAAACTAAACAATGTATTTATTTCAATCTTTAAATACTTTTTTAACCTAATTTAATAAGTAAAAACACTGTCACCAATTAAACAAAACTAAATTTATATTGTGATTATATTGAAATATTTACTGTCTGTTAGACATAATAAAAAATAGTAATTTTCAAAATAAAGTTTTAGTAAGGGGTCTGCAGGTATATAAAATAACGTATTAATATTTTTAAAACAAAATATTTTCTGACGGTTTCCATACAAAAATAGCGTATACTAAGTTTACATTAAAATTGATTTTATAAAAAAAACATATCAATAAAATTTAGTTTTTGATGCAGTAAGCAGTTTTTTCTCAAGCATGATTATTTTAAACAAAATTTTCAAACATACCAAAATATATGTTTTCTGCACTATTTCGATCCGCATAATTATTTTTGTTCTGCACCAACTAATTTGATTAGCCAATTTTTATGAATATTTTAAAATGCAAACGATAGTTTACATTAAATAACTGAAAGTTTTCTTCAATGTTATTTTGTCAGCGTTTTGTTAAGTCACAAAAGTTTGTAGAAAAGTATAAAACAATATATTATGAAATATATAAATATGCGGAAGGCGAGACACAGCCGTTTAAAAAAAAAATTGTAAAATAAGTAACTTGAAATTTTTACTTAATCTTTAACCTAAAAGCTTTTAAAACGTATAACAACTCTATTTTACATCAGCTACGTTGTTGTAGTTCTTAACAAAACTTTACTCACTACTCAGTCGAAAATGTTTGAAAAGTAAAAAAATGGTAATGAACTACGTCACTGTTAGTTTATAGAAAAATCGAAGCTACGTGAAATTCTAAAATAAGTTAAGTTTAGACTATAAAAACATTTTAAATATAATATAACTCATAATATATTTTCTTGCAATGTTTTGTGCACATATTACCTTCAAAGAAATTTCATTTAAAACTTGGATCCACAATACATTATATTAGGGATGGGCAACGTAAATAATCGACGAATCGGACCCGGAAAATTTAGTGCTCCGCGGGCCAGAACATTTTGAAGTAGAGATCTACTGAATCCAGCTGGATCGTTGTTTAGGTCCGGATCCTAATTTGAAAGTAAAATCCGGATTTGGTTAAGTACTATTTTTAGATAAAGATCTGTTTACGACTGGAAACTAATGAATCGGGTGTTATAGAATTTTGAATCCTTTCAATAACTACTAAGTTTCTCAAGTATGGAATTTAATGTCAAAATTTACCAAGTTTTCATAATTCTATATTGTAATCCAGTATTGGGTGATTTAAAAAAAAAACTAGCAAGTGTTATTTAGTAGTCTGAGTGCGAGGCCACCTTTTTCGAATTATCAAGCATAATTACAAAAGTTAAGTTTACAAACATAAATTTTTTTGTATTGTGCTTTTAAAATTTAATAAATATTATTTAAAATTTAATTGATAGTAAAATACTATTACAAACATACACAAATAAATTTGCTAAACAAATCATACTTAAAGTTATTGATGTATTACCTTGAAATATTTATTAAATGATTTTAGTAGATTTATTGAATTAAATGGTAGTAGTTGAGATCTCTTTATTTGTTTTCTAAAAATCAAAACATATAATATTTGTTAAATGGTCATCACAAAACTTAACCGTATAATTGATAAACAAATCCTTATTAAAAAAAATCAATAGCATAAAAGAGTGCAAACTGTAGTCTCAACTTGGAAATTTACTAATAATATTTAAGTAGTTTGACTTAAAATAGTTGTCAATTATTTGTTTAAAAAAAAAACTTTTTAATTTTCTAAACATTTATAAAAACAACTCACTACTTATCCGGAAAAGACAACAATTTTAGACACTTCCATTGTTTATGAAAGTCATTATGGTAGGTAAGGATATCAAATTTAGTTAACTACACGAACTGGTTTTGGATAAATTGAGATAAAAATATTCAAACTGACTAGAAACAGAACAAAATGGTATTTTTATCACTACACGAAAATAAAAAGCCATATTAAAAACGTTTTCAGGGTCAAGTCTTACAGTTTTGTTTGTGAAAATTATGAAACGAAATCTTTTGTACAAATTTTGTAGTGTTTACATTGGCTGGCTGGATTTCATATAAATTTTGAAAATACTTAGCGGGCCGGTCATTTTCACTCACAGGCCGGTCATTTTTGTCCACAGGCCGTACGTTGCCCATCCCTACTTTGGAGCAACAAACAAACTTTACTCAATTAATTTTCTATTGTCAGATGTACAATTAATAGTTGCTATCAGACGAGGAACTTTTTTTAAATAGTACAAATAAAAAGCTATTAGCATAAAAACTTTATTTCGACAGTAAAAAAAGAAAGTAGTTCTTACTTATTTAAATGATACTGTTTTAATGATACAGTTTTTTTTGAATTATAAAAATTTAACTGAACAAGTTTAAATAAAAAAAAAAGAAATAACGTTTAAATAACTTAGGAATATTTACGTTTTTTTAAAGGTTTTATTTCGTTTCAGTTATATATATTTTTCTTTTTTTACTTTGTTCAGTTTTCAACACAGTACTCACTGAAGTCAATTTAAAACATTTAAGAAAATTTTTTCTATTATAATTTTTTCTTCAGGGAAAAACCAAAAATAAAAGTTAAGTTTTATATTAGGGTAAGTACGTACTCAATTGGAGTTGCTCAGTTGATCAGCTATCAAAATTTTATAGTTTCCTGAAGGAATAAAATACTTCAAACTTGATGTTTATAGCTCAAATATAAAAGTAATTTTAGTATCAAACAGTATTTTGCTCTAAAAATAAAGCTACTTTTTGAAAAAATTATAAAACGTGAAAAATATTATAAATAGCACAGAAACAGTATAATAGAATATTTAAGAAATATAGTACTATTTGTACTTTTTAGGTTTTTAAAACAATAGTAAATAAAAGAATTTTTTTGCTAAATGTTTAATTTCAACTTCAAATATAGTACAATCTTTATATTTACAGAAATAGTAGTTTTCAAACCTAAAAATATAGTTTTTTAAAAATTGGATTTAATATGAGGACAAAAAGCAATTTAAAAAAAAATACAAACAAGGTCTAAAAAAAAGAACTTTTGCAATTTAGTAAAATATGAATGGAAAAGCATAAAAACAATCGATTATTTCTGCTTTATAATTTAAAGTACTCTTTTTTTTTAAGAGGTATTTAAACACACAAAATTATAATTTATTTTTCTTCAGCAAAATACTGAAAGTGAAAGTCAAGTTGGGAACTAGGGTAGTTTTAAATAACCTAAATAAATGGCAATTGGTCGATTGATGAGCTATCAATTGTTCATAATTTCCTCAATTATTATTTTTTTCTAAAGCTAACTTTGAACTTTACTTAAACACAGTAGTTTGAAAATAATTTTGTTATGAAACGTTATTTGTTTGACAGATGTACAACTTTTTTCTTAATTGTAATAAAGTATTTGTTTCTTAGATTTTTCTTTTGCTTAAAGACATGTTTAGTAATAAAGCCAAAGTATTGAATTTAAGTTAGTGATAGTTTAAAAATTTGTTTGTGTTTTAAAGGCAATAATAAACTAGACTAAGTTTTAAGTTTAAGATATACCTAACAATACATTTTTTATTAGGCTACTAAAGTAAACCATAAAGTAAAATTTACAACTATTATAGTTTTATTGTATTGTTATTAAGTTGTTTATTACACAAAAGTGATTGAAGTGCGAAAATAAGTAAAAAGTTTAAATATAAGTAAAGTTTGAAAACAAAATATTTAAAGTTTTTTAGTGTTATTACTTATAGTAAAAGTTATCTATATATAAGAATGCGTAAACAAACTTTAGTTCTTGTTTGTTTTATATTAGTATAAGTAAGGTTTAAAATAAATAAAAATACTTAAAGTGCATAAATTGTTTCAATAAAAAACGGTAATAATTTATATGCTTTAAGCAAACAAGTTAAAAACTGACTCGATGACCGAAAAGTCATTTTGTAAAACCATTTTTTAAGAATTTTCGTTTTTGTGATCAATTAACTTATTATTATTTTCAAAACGTACGGTAAAACGTCTATCAGTGGAATTAAAGTAGTCGCAAGACTTATAAATTGTGTTGACGAACTTTTTTAGTAAGTAGTTATCGCATTCACCGAATAATTACACTTCAGTGTTTCTTTTTCCTGATAAGTTTTAAATGTAAAGAATTTAAAAAAGAAAAATTGTTAGTTCTTTATTATGAGTTAAGTGTTTTATTAGTAGATTTTGTAGTTCACGTTTCACCTAGTCAATCATTCAAGCAATTGATTATAAAACAAGTATTACTTAATAAATATTGATTAGTATTATTTTAAAAGATACTGAGTACACTTTAAATCAATGACTTCTTAAGCTTAAGATAGCAATTTAAACATTTACGAGAAGTAAAAACATATAATAACAACTATACTTAACATTTCACTTAAGCTGAAAATTACTTATAAATATTTTTCAAAAAATACTACAACTAAAAGGTAGTGACGTTTTTATTACTTATAAAAAAAGTGAAACCCAAACATGTTTGGGAGTTTCAACTAAGTAACAATTAACCAAGGCATTTTTTTTAAAAGCAAAGTTATATTAAAACCTATAAATGTTTTAATTAGAACCTTAAAAATTAAACTTGTTTTTATAAAATTTTAGAAACCAACTTTTAAAAAAATATAGTACTTCACTTACTCATTTATTTAATTTTGTATTTCTAATACATTAAACTTAAATTTAATAAATAAATTTTTGTGTAAAATGTGAAAAAATTTGTGGTCAATAATAATAATTATAAAATTAAGCACGATAATAGGATGTTTGCAGATATCCTCCGTACCTTATTAAATTTATAATGGAAGTGGGTACAACACATTTGTTAATTTTTTGAAAGGCTGTTTTAAAGTACAGTATTGCATTTATTGTAGCATTTATAGTTTATCAGATGTTAAATACATTTAATTTCTAGGCTCAGTATCACTGTACTGTTAAACAGCACAGAATACTATAGTAGTTTTAACAAACTTAGTCCTGTGAAACATATTGTTGTTATATTTTTGAAACTAATTTCGTTTGAAGCTTCTATCAAAAAACAACAAATGTTTCAAGCGTTACATTAAAAAATTTACGAAAATTATTAGTGATCTAAATTTTGAATTAAATTTTTGAATATCTACCTATCAACATTAGGTTACAGGAATTTTAAACTTTTATTTTTTGGATAGTAGAGTTAGCGTTGTAAAGTTGATATGTAGCCATCAAAACTTTAAAGGATATATAATTGAAACATGCATTTTTTCAATAATATACGGTCAATATATACAATTTTTTGAACTTTCAATTTGCACACATCGTGTTACGGACCAAAGCAACTCCCACAACTTTGAATTAATTTTCGAATAAAGTTTAATTATAATTGTTATTGTTCGTTTAAATTAACAAATGCAAAATATGATAAGTTCTACAAAGCTTATTTGTTTTATATTGTACAAACACTCTGGAACTTTTTTTTAAATATTAAAGAGTCTTCTCCTTTAAAAGTAAGCTAATGGGTTATTTTTGATTTAATAAATTAACTAACCAAATTTCTTTGGTTTAACAAAGTTGGAGTTTTATTAAACTGTTATGCTGAAATTCCAATTACTAAAGTTTAGATGATTTTTTTTTTGAATTTGAAAAACTTAAACAAAAGTATTAACTTTATATAAAATTTAGTTCATTGGTAACATATTTTTCAAGACCATTGTTTACTTTCGTTAGCAGTATAAAACAAAACCTTTAAAACTATAAGACATTTACAAGGTTAATTTGTGATTATTTTAGTTTTTTTTATATAAATAAAAGTAAAAAATCAGAAAGTTTAAAAAGATACAAGTTAAAATTGTCTGTAATTCAAACCTTTCGCGCAATAAAGTGTTGTTGTGCTGGCTAAAGGTTGACTAAAGCTTGTTTGAGTAATTATTTGTTTTTATTACTCATTGTGTTTAATGTGTACTGCTATTATTTCTACAGTAACTGTAATTTAAAAACGTGTAAATTAAACGGTTTATGTGAACTCAATACTTTGTTTATATACAATTTTAATTTTTTAATAAAAAACTGTCTATGAATAAGAAATAAAATATAAATATGTCTAATTATTTAAAAACAATATTAAATTTTAGGGTTTTTGATTGTGTTAATTTTTTATATTAATTGTAACAATATAAAAACTAGTTATAAATAAATTATAAATGTCGAAACATTATAAACTGATTTGCAAACAAATGATACTTTTTTTGCTTTTTTTAATTTTAGTTTTTAAAACAAAGAACTACGATAGATTTAATTAGATTTTAACTAGTTATACAAAAAAAATCTTTCGAATGTTTAGCTTTTAATTTAGTCTGTAAAGTTTTTGAAAGTTTATTTAACTAAAAAATACCTTAAAGTACAGAGTTTTATATGAAAAAGACAATAAGTAAACATTAATTTTAGTAATTTGTAACCAAAAAATCTACCTCCTAAAACATGGGAAATTACCCTGGTTAAGAATCGCCGATTTTAGACCTTCTGATAATTGGATATTTTTATATTTTATGGGTCTTACTATTTTAGTTAAGTTTTTTTTTTAGTTGTAGTGTACTATTTGTAAAGTTAGAAGAGCGAGTGGAATAAGTCTGATTAGATGGACTTAAATATTTTTTATACAAGTTGTCAAATTCAATGAAACAAACTTTAAGTAGATTTAAGCTAATTACGTTAGTGCATGTTATGAACATTTAGTTAATTTTTTTTTCAAAATATTAATTCTAGAAATTTAATTATTATTTATTTTATTGCGTTTTGAAAACAGTTATTTATGGCTTTAAAGCAAGCATTTACAATGGTAAACAAACTCATTTAAAAGATTTATCACAGAAAAACTAGTTAACAAAATGCACAAAATAAAAATTTCATTTATTAATATTATTAAGAGAATTAAAATATATTATTCAGTTAAAAAAGCTTATACAACAATGAATGTTTGCCTAATAAATAAAAATGAAGTTTAAATTAATATCCTTTTTTGAACCACTAAAAATAAGTTTTTTTATTACAACAATAAGTTTTAATAAAATTAATTTTGTTTTTAAAACTAAGTCAAAACAACTGCTCTAACATCGATGTGTTAATCGGTGATTGTTATTAATTAAAATGTAGAGTTGCCATGTATTTAATTTTTTAAATTCAGCTGTTGTAAATGCTAGCAGTTTTCACACTTAGATAGACATGCAACTTGCCTAGAAAAGTAAGGTGAAAAAATTGAAGTTTTAAAACAACTAGAATAGATTTATGACGACTCTGCACTAATAAAAGTATCTATTTTTTATTTACTATTCAAAACTTTAAAAACGAAATAATGTATTTTTTTCAATCTTTAAATTCTTTTTTTTTACCTAATTTCATGAATAAAATCACTGTCTCCAATTGATCAGAACTAAATTTATACTGTGATTATAATAAAATATTTACTGTCTGTTAGACATTATAAAAAAATAGTAATTTTAAATATGAGGTTTTAGGAAGGGGTCTGCAGGTATATAAATTAACTTTTAATATTTTCAAAACAAAATATTTTCTGACGGTTTCCATATAAAAATAGCGTATACTAAGTTTACATTAAAATTAATTTTATAAAAAAAACATATCAATAAAATTTAGTTATTAATGCAGCAAGCATTTTTTTTCTCAAGCATATTTATTTCAAAAAATTTTTAAAATATACCAAAATATATGTTTTCTGCACTATTTCCATCAGCATAATTGTTTTTGTTCTGCACAAACTAACTTGATTAGCCAATTTTTATGAATATTTTAAAATGCAAACAATAGTTTACATTAAATAACTAAAAGTTTTCTTCAATGTTATTTTGTCAGCGTTTTGTTAAGTCACAAAAGTTTGTAGAAAAGTATAAAACAATATATTTTGAAATATATAATTATGCGGAAGGCGCGACACAGCCATTTTTAAGAAATTTAATATATAAAACAAAGTAACTTGAAATTTTTACTTAATCTTTAACCTAAAAGCTTTTAAAACGTATAACAACTCTATTTTACATCAGCTACGTTGTTGTAGTTCTTAACAAAACTTTACTCACTACTCAGTCGAAAATGTTTGAAAAGTTTGAAAATGATAATGAACTACGTCATTGTTAGTTTATAGAAAAATCGAAGCTACGTGAAATTCTAAAAAAGTTAAGTTTATGCTATAAAAACATTTTAAATATAATATAACTCATAATATATTTTCTTGCAATGTTTTGTGCACATATTACCTTCAAAGAAATTTCATTTAAAACTTGGATCCACAACACATTATATTAGGGATGGGCAACGTAAATAATCGACGAATCGGACCCGGAAAATTTAGTGCTCCGCGGGCCAGAACATTTTGAAGTAGAGATCTACTGAATCCAGCTGGATCGTTGTTTAGGTCCGGATCCTAATTTGAAAGTAAAATCCGGATTTGGTTAAGTACTATTTTTAGATAAATATCTGAATACGACTGGAAACTAATGAATCGGGTGTTAGAGAATTTTGAATCCATTCAATAACTACTAAGTTTCTCAAGGATGGAATTTAATGTCAATATTTACCAAGTTTTCATAATTCTATATTATAATCCAGTATTGGGTGAGTTTAAAAAAAGAAAAAAACTAGCAAGCGTTCAGATATATTTAGACTTTTTAATGTAATTAAGTACCATTTTACTACAAGACAAACAAATTTTTTCATTATAAAGGATTCAATAAGTCACTTGTATTAAAGTTGTATTGTCTATAAATTTACGTGTCCAGGTTATCTGAACAACCAGTACATTGGTGAGACAGAAAGACAACTTTTCGTAAGAATTAAAGAACATGTGATTCCAACCAACAGTGCGGTATTTAAACATATTGAAAATTGTGTATTTTAAACTAATTGTAAGAACATTTATAATTTTTTGAAGTTATTAAAACGTGCAGTTCGTATAATGAAATTTATCTTCAGAAGCTCTACTAATTAAAAAACTCCAGCCAAATTTAAATAATCAGCTTGGTCCTGATAAAGGATCAAGAGTAACTATTAATATACTTAAATAATCCATTTTGTCTAAATTTTTTATAAAAATCCATTTTTGTTAATTACTTGTCGTTTTAATTAGTTGTGTTTTTTACAAATGATATAATTTCACTCTATTTATTTTGTGTTTGTTTAACTAGGGAGTGTATAGCATTCTCATAAGGAAATTTGGATATTCCGAAAGCGCTTAAGTTTTTAAAAAAATTTATAATGAAAAAAATTGTTTGTCTTGTAGTAAAATGGTACTTAACTAGCAAGTGTTATTTAGTAGTCTGAGTGCGAGGCCACCTTTATCAAAATATCAAGCATAATTACAAAAGTTAAGTTTACAAACATAATTTTTTTTGTACTGTGCTTTTGAAGTTTAATAAATATTATTTAAAATTTAATTGATAGTAAAATACTATTACAAACATACACAAATAAATTTGCTAAACAAACCATACTTAAAGTTATTGAGGTATCACCTTGAAATATTCATTAAATGAATTAAGTAGATTTATTGAATTAGATGGTAGAAGTTGAGATCCCATAATTTGTTTTCTAAAAATCAAAACATGTAATATTTATTAAATGGTCATCACAAAACTTAACCGTATAATTGATCAACAAATCCTTAATAAAAAAATCAATAGCATAAAAGAGTGCAAACATTAGTCTCAATTTGGAATAATTTACTAAAATTTAAATTTGAGCAGTTTGACTTAAAATAGTTGTCAACTATTTGTTTAAAAAAAAAACTTTTTACTTTTCTTAACATTTATAAAAACAACTCACTACTTATCCGAAAATGAAAACAATTTTTGACACTTCAATTGTTTATGAAAGTTATTTTGGTAGGTAAGGTTATCAGATTAGGTTAACTACACGAACTGTTTTTGGATAAATTGAGAAAAAAATATTCCAGCTGACTAGAAACAGAACAAAATGGTGTTTTTATCACTACACAAAAATAAAAAGTCATATAAAAAACTTTTTCAGGGTCAAAGTCTTACAGTTTTGTTTGTGAAAGTTATGAAACAAAATCTTTTGTACAAATTTTGTAGTGTTTACATTGGCTGGCTGGATTTCATATAAATTTTGAAAATACTTAGCGGGCCGGTCATTTTCACTCACGGGCCGGTCATTTTTGTCCACGGTTCGTACGTTGCCCATCCCTACTTTGGAGCAACAAACAAACTTTACCCGATTAGTATTCTATTGTCAGATGTACAATTAATAGTTGCTATCAGACGAGGAGCTTTTTGAAAAAGTACAAATAAAAAGCTATTAGCATAAAAACTTTATTTCGTCAGTAAAAAAAGAAAGTAGTTCTTACTTATTTAAATGATACTGTTTTAATGATACAGTTTTTTTGAATTATCAAAATTTAACTGAACAAGTTTAAATAAAAAAAACAGAAATAACGTTTTAATAACTTAGGTATATTTACGTTTTTTTTAAGGTTTTATTTCGTTTCAGTTATATATATTTTTCTTTTTTTACTTTGTTCAGTTTTCAACACAGTACTCACTGAAGTCAATTTAAAATATTTAAGAAAAGTTTTCCATTATAATTTTTTACTTCAGGAAAAAACAAAAAATAAAAGTTAAGTTTTATATTAGGGTAAGTATGTACCCAATTGGAGTTGCTCAATTGATCAGCTATCAAATTTTCATAGTTTTCTGAAGTAAAAAAATACTTCAAACTTGATGTTTATAGCTCAAATATAAAAGTAATTTTAGTATGAAACAGTATTTTGCTCTAAAAATAAAGTTATTTTTTAAAAAAATTATAAAACGTGAAAAATATTATAAATAGTACAGAAACAGTGTAATAGAATTTTTAAGAAATATAATACTATTTGCACTTTTTAGGTTTTTAAAACAATAGTAAATAAAACAAATTTTTGCTCTATGTTTAATTTCAACTTAAAATATAGTATATTTTTTTATATTTACAGAAACAGTAGTTTTCAAACCTAAAAATATTATTTTTAAATTGGTTTTAATATGAGGACAAAAAGCAATTTAAAAAAAAAACAAACAAGGTCTAAAAAAAAAAGAACTTTTGCAGTTTAGTAAAATATAAAATGGATGGAAAAGCATAAAAACAATCGATTATTTCTGCTTTATTAATCTAAAGTAGTCAATTTTATTTTAAGAGGTATTTAAACACACAAAATTGTTATTTTTTTTTATTGAGCAAAATACTGAAAGTGAAAGTAAAGTTTGGAACTAGGGTAATTTTAAATAACCTAAACTACCTAAATAAATGGCAATTGGTCGATTGATGAGCTATCAATTGTTCATAGTTTCCTCAATTATTATTTTTTTCTGAAACTATCTTTGAACTTGACTTAAACACAGTAGTTTGAAAATAATTTTGTTATGAAACTTTCTTTGTTTGACAGATGTACAACTTTTTTCTTAATTTTAATAAAGTATATGTATTTAGATTTTTCTTTTGCTTAAAGACATGTTTGATAATAAAGCCAAAAAATAGAATTTAGTTAGTGATAGTTTAAAAATTTGTTTGTGTTTTAAAGGCAATAATAAACTAGACTAAGTTTTAAGTTTAAGATATACCTAACAATACATTTTTTATTAGGCTACTAAAGTAAACCATAAAGTAAAATTTACAACTATTATAGTTTTATTGTATTGTTATTAAGTTGTTTATTACACAAAAGTGATTGAAGTGCGAAAATAAGTAAAAAGTTTAAATATAAGTAAAGTTTGAATTTAAAATACTTAAAGTTTCTTAGTGTTATTACTTTTAGTAAAAATTATTTATATATTAGAATGCGTAAACAAACTTTAGTTCTTGTTTGTTTTATATTAGTATAAGTAAGGTTTAAAATAAATAAAAGTACTTAAAGTGCATATGTTGTTTCAATAAAAAACGGTAATAATTTATATGCTTTAAGCAAACAAGTTAGAAACTGACTCGATGACCGAAAACCTTTAGACCATTTTTTATGAATTTTCGTTTTTGTGTTCAATAAACTTATTACTATTTTCAAAACATACGGTAAAACGTCTATCAGTGGAATTAAAGTAGTCGCAAGACTTATAAGTTGTGCTGACGCACTTTTTCAGTAAGTAGTAATCGCATTAAACGAATACTTACATTTCAGTTTTCCTTTTTTCCTGATAAGTTTTAAATGTAAAGAATTTTTCACAATAAAATTGTTAGTTCTTTGTTATGAGTTAAGTTTTTATTAGTAGTTTTTGTAGCTCATTTTTCACCTAGTCAATCATTTAAGCAGTTAATAATAAAACAAGCATTACTTTATACTTATTAATTAATATTATTTTAAAAGATACTGATTACACTTTAAAACAATGACTTATTAAGCTTAACATAGCAATTTAAACATTTAAGAGAAGTAAAAACATTCGTTTAATCAAATTACCGTACATTTAAAACGTTTCTATTTCATTTTTCTCGTCTTGTGTGTTTACTCAAAGTGCAACGTTTAAACAAAATCCTACAGAAAAGTTAATCGAAATGACACGTATAGCCGTTTGCTTGCTAGTGAGCATCGTCGCGTCCATTTCCGCGTCCAGCCAAAACCTGCAAGTCGTCTGCGAGTCCGGTCTGTCCTACCACCTAGCGTCAGCGCCTCCAAATCAGCCTGCGGTCGTCCTTGACAACGCGAGCCCCGTCGTCAGGGGAAAGAAGGGTCCGAGGGGTCCGAAAGGAGAGGTCGGGGAGAGAGGAGAGCAGGGTCTTGTGGGGGAGCAGGGTTTGAAAGGAAGAGAAGGTGAAAAGGGAGAGAAGGGGCTGGAGGGTCTCCAAGGTTTTAAAGGAGAAAAAGGAGAAAGCAACGAAAACTTCAGAGAGGAAATAGAAGTTTTGAACGCGAAGATTTTGAAACAGTCGAATTCACATAAACTGCATGTCGCACTCATCAAGAATATTTCAAAGCTTTTGGATGATCAAATACAAATAAACAAAGAACAATATCTTTACATTAACAACCAATCTAACATCTTAGCTGAAAAAAGTGAACTTATCAAGCAACAAGCACTTTATATTGAAGAATTATCGAGTAAGTAATTAATAGTTTAGTTTTATTACGTTTTAATCAATAAGTGTAACAAACAAAATAAATTATTGTTTGTAAATTAACAAAAATTATTTTTTGATGGTTTAAAAAAAGTCAGTTTTAATTTTCACAACTTTCTTTAAATAATTAAAACCTAAGTAAAAAAAGGGGAACAACACAAAAAATCAATAACCTTTTTTTTTAAATTTTATTTTAACAGTTTTTTTTTACTAAAATGGTAATCAACTTTAAAATAATTTACACAGCAGATAACTTAATAAAAGTCCTGTACACAGTACATTAGTTAGCCCAAGTGTTTTATAAAATTTTATTTTTTAAGATTACATATCTATATAATGTAATTGTTTTTAATGATTTTGAAACTTTTTATTATTATTATTTACTAATTATATATATATAAATGAATTTGAAAATTGAGAAAACAATATTTTTTTTTCAAAAACATTTTTATATTTGAACAAGCTTTTTGTAATCAGTAAAAAACCAACGCGCGGAGGTCCAAACTTTGAAAAAAACTAGTCTATGTTTATAATAAAAAACTAACTCAAGTGAAACTAAAAAAGTTTCACACAAAATACTTATTACATAAAAATTCATGTTGCAAGAAGTTAATTAAAATAAATATGTACAAAAAAACTTTTAATACTCTAAGACTTAGTTAGTTTATTATTAGTTAGAGTCTAAGTTTTTATTTTTTAGTTTAGCTAACACAAGCTTAAATATAATAATATTAAACAAATTAGTTCATTTTTTGCAGCATGCCATTTAGAACCAATAAGAAATGGGAACTCAACTCTACTGTTGCGTCATAATGAGAACGTAAACTTGTCTTGCAAACCTTATTACTCTCCTGTTGGAATTGAGAACAGGGTATGTGTTAGGTCACAAATTGTTCCGTCTCTCCAACTACAACCCTTTAAGTGCGGTAAGAACTGTTTGAATAATACTTTCAACTGCTTTTTTCAAAGTTTCAAAGTTTTTACACAAAATACGAAGCAGATTAATTAAATTCAAAGCTAGTACTGTTTGTTGCAACAAAATTTATCAAAATGGTTTTTTTAGTCTAATTTATAAACTAATGTTCTAAAAAACAGCTTTGAAAAATGCAAGTGTTATTATGGAAGTTATAAGCCGAGATGTATCGAGCTCAGATATTTGGGAAATGTATCAAAATGACCGATATTTAGAAAGTTATAACTACAAGTATGACAGGAATAATACAGACAAACACAATTATATTGATGACGGGGGTAGAGATATGTATGACAATGGAAATAAAGTAAGCTCAACTAACTTATATAGTATGTTTATTTTTTATTATATTTAGAATAAACAGAAACATATTCATTAAAGGTATCATTTTCTGTGGTTAACAGTCCATCTTCTTTTTCAGAAGAAGACATTGTGTATGGCAACCTTTACAGGTACTTTTTTTTAGTATTGTAAATGGTTTCATCTTAAAAGCACTTTTAACTAAAAAAGTTGTACGTGTAAGTTTCGTTTTAGTTAAATAAACACCTTAAGATTCAAATAGTTACTAAGTAAAATGATTAAATTTTTCGTCATAATAAAATAAAATTAAAAACAAACAGGAATGACAATGTTAGTTCCGCAATTAAAACTATAGCCAAACATCCGTTTTTGACATTACTATGGGTCGGAGAGCCAAATCAAAGTGGAAGTTTTATAGATGCTAAAATAACGGTTACTTTTGTTTCGTTTTTTAAATAAACTTTTAGTTAACCAATAAAAAGTAACAAAATTTGTTACGTGTTTTTAACTGGAAACGGATATTTCATTACAATTTAAATAACTAAATTTCGAATAAAAATGATTAAAACAGTTATACTTGTGTTTTTAAAGTACAGAGCTTTTATAAATTTTTAATAGTTCACTACATTTAATAAAAAAAGATTATTTTTTATATTTTAGTGACCATTACTACAACAATACTATAACTTTCTTACAACTAAGTACTTTATGACCAGTTTTACTAAAAAGACGAAAAACAGATATTTCTCCCATCTTTTTAACAAAAATAAAAAACAGCATAAAACTTTGCTTGCAACTTTGGTTTTATCAATTAAGCTGAAACAATGCTAAATAAGTTTCAAAAAATAAGTAACAGTAAAGTACTTTCCTTAATAATTAACTGTTTAATTAATAAAAAAGACTTTTTTAACTATACAAGGTGAAAGGCGGTGCAGGAGCTGACGGGGAAGGATCTTATTCTGCACAAAACACTGAGCAACTGTTTTACGGTGATTCAACGTTGCATACCGCTAATTTTCAAGTTTATAATGAACCATACAATGATCCTAGCATTTGTGAAGTTTACGCTGTAATAGCCAGAGAGGTTAAATACCGTTTAGTTGTTTATTTAATTAAAATTTTAGATTTAAGAACACTTGAATAAAGACGTTTACAAGCTATACAAAGTTTTAAAATTAGCTCAAAATTAGCTTTTATAATGATGTTTGAAAGCTAACATTGTCTTTAATGAAGATAATTGGAACTTTTGTGGTTTATAGTTTTTTTTTACAGAAAAACATTTAGTTTTTCTAAAACTTAAAAAGCAGGGTTTTCTCAAACTATATTTTTTATAAATAGTAGTTTCTTGTTGTGAAAAATAGATATCATAGTAATAAAAATATTACTATTTTAGTTTATTTTGAGCTTGATTTAGTGAGTAATTTTATAAAAACGTAGTATTACTTTAAAATCTTAACAAACTACTTTTTAAACTTAATTAGTTTGTGATTTTGTTTTATCTTTCATGTAGTACTCACCATTTCAGAAATGGAATTCTCACATTGTAGGTACTCCGAAATTTTCATACAGAAGCAAAACTGATAAGCTCACAAGCTCTTTCAAAGTTACCGGAAAGAATTTTCTAGCTGTCTACTTTCTCCTTTCTGAGTGAGAAACTTTTTATTTGTCTTTGAGTATTGTAAATGTTAGAAGCGTTATAAAAAATTTAAACAACGTACAGGACTATTAAAACTAAGATAGTGTTGCACGTTAAATTTAAATGTAGTAAATATTTTCTCTTTTGTAGGAGAAACAAAGCAAAAATTAACAGAGAAACTATCAAGCACTTTTTAGACGTTGTTTATGAGTTCGGAAACTCTATTGAAATATAGCTCGAAGAAAATACAAATGTATATAAGTTTTGTTTACTGTTTTTTTTTACAACTTCATGAACACTTTTTTATAGTATTAGAATTAAAGTAAAATAAAAAAACCTTAGTTAAATAGTTGAATTACCAAATTAAGACCTAATCATGTAGTTACGAGATCGTGTTTAAACAATTCGTTTCTTATGTTTAAATAATCAAAATTTAAGGTAAAGTTTATTTATAGTATATTATTTTTTTCTAGGCAGAAGACAGCTTTTGCTTGATGAAGATGTTAATGAAAATACTATTAAAATAGCTTAGATAACGTATATATTATTTCAAAATATATCAATTTATTCTATAGTTTTTTTTTATTAGCAGCAACAAAAGATTAGTAGATTTTTAACAATGATATAAAAAAGTGCACCCTATTATTTAATCTTAAGTTCGTAAATTTTCATAGATTACGTTTCTTTATCAAGTTTACAAGTATTTCTCAATATACACATGATATTTTATATTAACATTTTAAAGTTTTCTAGGTTAGTAATAAATTTTAAACAACTAAACTTTATATTTTTGAGTTAAACCGAAACTAAAAAAAATAAGTAAATTAATTTAAATAACGTTATAAAATACGTTACCAAAAATAAAGCTGATATTTTTCTGTCTTGTACTACTCATATAGAGTTTTCAAAAGTAATATTTGAAGCAAAAAAAAGCTATTTTGAGTGACTTTTAATTAAATTTTTCTTAAATAAAACTATATTTGTTCAATTGTTCATTTTGGAAAATACTTGGTTCATAATATATTTTAGTATGCAAATGTAAAAAATAATTCTAATCAAGTCCTGAAACTATAATGACTAACAAAACTTAAGTGACTAAAAAAAAATTAAGTACTATTATCAAGCTTTATATTACAAAAATATATTTTGTTTTATTTAAGTAAAGAAAAGAGAGTTAAAAAGGTAAAAACCAGAGTTTGAATTTCTTTATTTCATTAAAATACTTTTAATTTTGTCTACAATGATATGGTATAAAATACCTGCTTAAAACAGGTATACAATAGGCTGTGTGTTTAATCGATGAAAAATTAACATATATTTTTAGTAAAATTAATCACCTTTATTTTTTTTTTCTCTTCAGTGCATTTATTTACCAAAGTTCTATAACAAAAAATAATGAAAGAGCAACATTACAAACTTAACTTTTTTTTTTTAATTGAATTAAACCAATAATTACATTGATTACAATAAACAAATGTTATACACAATAAACTGAAATATAATATTTAAAACTTGATTATGGCTTTATTCTTATATCTAGTTTCAAATCTTTTATCTGAATTTTTAAAAGTACATTCGTAGTTTAAAGATCATTGTATAAATTAAAGACTTTTGTAATTTTAAGTAAATCAACAAGTATTTGAGTGAATAATTTTAAAAACAGCCAACAAAATTTTATATTTTATCATATTTAGTCTTATTTTGTTTAGTATATTCGTTTTAGCTTCCTAGAGTTGTTAAAAGTTGAATAACAGTGGCGTAGCGTGGTATTTTGGTCAGGGGGTGCGCAAATTTTTTTCTTAAAAAATCCCCAAATTAAAACTTTTTTATAAAGATCTCTTTATAAGTACATAATATAATTGAAACAAATTCATCAAGTAAAATAAGTCCGAAACAATTAATTTAACATATACTTTACACTACAAAATTAAACAATTAAAAAAAGTATAAATTTTATTAGAATTACTTAAACTTGCACAAATGTAAACTTACTAAATATAAATTGTTTTTACTATTTACAGAAACTTTATATCTACAAAACAAATATATTCAATAAAACGAACGTATCTGTTTTATTTAAGAAAAAAAATCTATCTTTTAAATATGCAATACAACAGTGATAACAACACCTCATTGCATATTATGTGTTACACAAAATTAATTTTTAGTAAAAGAAACTGAAATGTTATAAAAAGAATAGATTGCTTGCTTATTTAATGTAATTTAGGTATTAATGCTAAAAAATTAAATCTGAATTACAAAAAAGTTAAAGCAAGGTGAAATTAGCTTATTGTTTTTTTTCTAAACTTTTATAAAATACAAATCAAAACTTGTCATAAAAGAAACATTTAATGAAAAATGCAGAACACATGACATAATGAAAAACAGTTTTATGGCAAGTTTGAAACGTAAGACTTAATAACAGTAAAACTAAATATCTAAAGAACAGATATCTATCTACAAAATATATGAATATCTGAATATCTACAAAAGCAATTTTTTTATATAAAATAGTTAAACATTTTCGAAAATTACAACAAAATAAAATATAATTTAAGTCAGACAAAGCATAGAATTTGTAAAACAAACTACTGGTAATAATATCTAATAATAAAAAACACATACCTGAAATATGTCATATTTATCAAAAGCTAAAGTAGTTACAAAGAAAAACCTATGCTTGTCCTAAACAAAAACTTAAATGCTTATTTTCAACCTTTGTAATGAAAATGCATCCTTCTATCTTTTTTGTTTATAAATAGATTCATAACTTCCTCATTAAAACCACTACAATTTTAATTAAGTCTCTACCAACAGAAGTAACACTTAGGGAGTTTAATCTAGACTGACCCATGGTATTTCCTAAATACGTTTTTATTCTCTTTGAAGATGAAAATGTCCTTCCAGCTTCAGTTGAACACATAGGTATAGTTATTAGAGTTTCTATAAGTTTTATAGTTAAAAAAAAAACTCTCAGAAAGATTGTAATTCTTTATGTACAGCGGAGTTTTTACTAGTCCCTCTTTGTACATTTCTTGTCGATTTTAAATAACCATTAATTCGGTTTGTAGATTTTTACGATCGACAACAGGATAAAAGTTGTTCACTGTTTCGATAAGGTCAGAAGGAAAAAGTTTTGAATAAAACGAATACAAGTTTTCTAAAAACAACTGAGATATTCTCAAGTGTCCTGAAAAGTAAAATCTTTTAGCTACACTTACCCTTACACTGTCACAAACTTCTTTTGCGGAAGAAGAGAGGCATATTTTTGCATGATCTGTAACACTAGAATTACGAACTCTATTAATAGCATATTAAAAAATTTTCACATGTTGCTCAACTTTTTACACAATTAAATTAGTGCTTTTCATTACGTTATACAAAACATCTACTTCTGGCATAAGCTTTAAAAAATTAAAAAAATATTAAAAAAATAAAAAAAAAGTCTTTTTTTTTATTATATTTTTTACTAGAAATTTTTTTAATTCACAAGTTTTTTTTTTGGGTTATTGTATAATGATTAGACTGTGGAAGTTTGAAGAAGATGACTTAAAATATGTAGGAGGAGATAGATTTTAAACAAAATAGTCTTTTTTGCTGTTTTAGTTTTCCCATAGGGAACCTTTTATGCAGCTCGACTTTGACTGGTCATATTTCAAAAAATAATTCGAAGTTTTTAAAACCATGAAAAAGCATCTTAAAGCTTAGAAAAGATTCTATAAAATAAGATCAACTTTTAAAAAACATGACTTACCCCCCATATGGCCTTAAACTACAAATAATTAGTCAACTAAGTAAACCAATTAATACCTCTAAACATTTTTCTCTGTGCAATTTCTAGATAATTTTCAGTATCTATTTTATATCAACAAAAAAGGATTGTATTAAACTCAAAATAACTCATACTTTTAGTTTGTTGCAGCTTTTAATATAGTATTTTTATCTTTTATTTAAGAATATTAAATCTTCAGTATTAAAATTCAAAGTTTTAATTTTTTTGTAGAATAAATCTAAAAAGCTATTTTTTTTTATTTTTAACTTCTACAGTTTTAGCTATACTACAATATAAAACTTTAAAAACATATCTTAACAAACGAAGAAAATCTGAAAAGTTAACAAAATTAAAAATAAAAATTCATACCACTCGAACTGCAGTCTCGAGTAATAGCAATATCTGTTGTTGATCTGCTATTTTTCAATTCAAGCTTTTTCAATGAACTTCAGATAATTTTCCTATCTGACATATTTTTAGACTTGCAACATTCCATACAATATTACTTTGCATAATTTTTTTAGTAATAATCTAAAAATTAATGAAAACAAATTTTTTCTTTTTTTTTAGTGTTATAAAAAACATTTTACAAAAACAACAATAAAGAATTAACTTGGAAGATATCAGGATTGTCTTGCCACTCTTTGAGTCAAAATAACTGTCCTGAGTTAGTTTTAAAATGTCATGTGTCATCATAAGCATTTAAAACTCTTTTAAAGAATTTTTTATCGTTTTTAAACTAATAGAAATTAGGCTCTATAACAAAGCTTTTAAAAACACTAAAACTACCATGAACTAAAAAAAAAACAAATCTATCCTTAGTCAGCCTGAACTTAAAAATACTTAAAATATTCTGAATTATCCTGATCTCTACAGAGTCATACTAAAGTATTCCAAAACTTCATAAAATCCTGAGTTATCCTAAGTGTGTGGAAAGATTTTACTAATTGTTTCTGATACAAAATAAAATGTTTAAAAGATAAATTTTGTAAGATCAACTTTTTCAATGCTTTTAAAAATTCACAAGAAATATAACTTTTCACTTATCTTAAAATCAGTTTTTCTGAGATCTTTAGGGAATAGCATTTTTTAAATACTACAAACAGTTGGTAGGAAGTAAATTCTTTTAAATACCATTTAAAATTTTATTTTAAACTAAATAAACTTAAAATTAATCAATTATCTCTTTTAGATTAAAAATTGATTGTAAAATATCAGTTCTACAAATTGCTATAAATTTGTTTATGATGTGACTGAAGAAATTTAAAAATAACTTGCTACAAAAATTGATTAATTTTTAAACTTTATGGCTAATTGAATATCAAAGTTTGATTTGTTTGTTATCTTAATAAAAAAGAAATTACTTTTTTAAAAAATCTTAAGATTAGGGTAATTTAAACACTACTTTATGCATAGTGAGATTAAAACTGTAATCACAGTATGAACTGTTTGTTTATTATTTTTTTTAATAATTTTATTTATTTATTTATTTTTTTTAATATGTTGCTACTATTTTTTACTCTTATTATCAATTTATTTTTATTTTATTAGCAGTTATTTATTGCTGTTTTTACTACAATTTGTTTATGCTTAAATCATTATCACTATAAAACAGGTTTAGCTTTATGATTTGTTAATAAAATGTTAGCATTTGTCCTTGTAGAAAAATCTTTCATAAGGTTATACTACTGCGGTGCACTAAATAGTTGCGTACAGTTTTAGTCTAAATTCTTATGATGTTAATGAAGTTATAAAATTGTTCCTTTGGAGTTTTTCTTCAACATCGGTTCGCATTTGCTATTCCGCACCGAATCAGTAAACTGGGTAATTACCCTAACTTTTCACTAATTGGTATTCAAATTTCGTTTTAATTTTCGAATACTAGATAAAAGTAGTTGAAAAAAGGCAAATTAAGCAGAAAAAATAAACAATAAAGGATAAATATATTACATTCTTTTTTTTTACTACTTTTTTTTGGGTGACACGCATGCGCCAGCGTCCCTCCCCAAGCTACGCCTCTGTTGAATAATATACGATAATACAAACTTGAGAAATATACTATTAATTTATCTGGATAACGCAGTTTTGTTTTTTGTTGGTTTTGAGCCTTGTAGCTAAAAGGTTATCAGACTTATAAACAATCGCTTTCGTAACAAAATCTTTGTTTTACGAAGCAGAAACACCTTTTCAAAAGCTCTGCACACTTAATTGCTGGGAAATAAATTCTGTGCACACTAGAATACAAAAAATATGTAATCATTGTTAAAGAATACATTTTATAATGTTTTCAAGTGTATTAGTGTATAAATAACGGTTTAAAAACTGTTATTATATGTTATGATTGTAATATTCCCATAGAAATAGACAAAACAATCGTCATCAAAAAAATACATTTTTAGCTTACTAGTTTTCTGTGCACAGTAAACAAATATCTATGTAGACTAGTGTGCACACTTTGACGACCACTGCTCTAGATAATAATTTATATGTTATATATACTCTTTACCATTTTCATGAAATTATTAATATTTGTAACTAATTGAAATCCTAAAAAAAGAAACCAAAACAAGGTAATATTTTAGAGTTCTTAACTTTTTTTTTTAATTAAGTTTAGTTTTTCACTTCTTTTCATTTTAGACCTTTGTATAAAGTTATGCTACACTAGTTAAATTTACGTTTTGGATGAGCTTGTGGACGTAAGCTTTGTGTATAGTTTATGAAGTTTAAAGGTTTGATATATGTAACCCATGTAAAAGACAAAGTTAATCAAGAAATAAACATTAGTCAGCTTTAATTGGTAGAATTAATTTCATAATTGTTATTAACTAAATTATTACAGTCATATATGCTTTTTTTCCACATTAGTATAAACTTAAGACCATAACTTTATTTTGTCAGTTTTGTTGACTGGTAGCTTTACTCAAACTTTGTTACGTGTGTGATCTTTCTGATCAAATTAACGTTTTAGTTTAAATTACTTTATACTAAAAGTTTCGAGAACAGTAAACCTTGTGGTATGATCTAATAATAAATATTTAACTGCTAAATTTAAATTCTTATAATGTTTTCATTAAGAGCTTCAAGAATCTTTAACAAAACTTAAGTTAAATATCAATGTTTATAAGTCAATGATTGTTAAGGTTACGAATGTGTTATTTGTTAAGTCGAGTTTAACAAAAACTGACTTTTTGGTTGCTGTATTCATACTTACACTATTAAACTTAAACAACAACCACAGTTGTTACTAACATTTCAAAATACTCACAATAGACAAATTCATCAAACTTTAATCCCATCTAGCGGACAAGTGCAAGACCGCTGTGCTCACATCGTCAAATATCATCAAGTTGAACTGGCTTACACGGCTGACAAGAGTCGACTTACCTGGGAAGAGTTAACTCCAATTTTTGACAATGCCACCAAAAATTCGTGTGAACGTTTTGAATCGAGGTTTAATATTTTAATTGAAGCTGTCGAAATGAAAGAGATGCATGAACTGTTAAAAGAGCTGAAAGAAAATTTTCTAAGTTGTATCGACTTCGAGTCTCATCACAAGCGGGCTTTGGTTGTCAACAAACTTAAAACAGATGTTGATGTTGAAAGAAGAGTTATGCTGGAACTTCTATCATGTGGATGTTAGATGGAGTAAAGTAATTTATTATTAAAGTTGTTTGGTTATGCTGAGGCAAGTTGAGCTTTTAAATTTTTATTACGTTTCAACTAAACTGTTTTGTTTTAGAAATTTGTTACGTTGTGTTTTTGTTCGCTTATTTTTATGATGTTGTTCCATATAATATTAGTTAATAATGAATAAATAGCACAATTAGTAATCAATTGTATTTATTAGCTTAAAAACTACATTAATGTTCCTATGTGTTTTTCAAAAACTCTAATTTAGTTAGTTGTTAAATGTTACTTAAATGAATTAAAATCTAATAGTACTGTTACAGCTAGGAAACTGTATCTAAACAAATTTTATTTTTTCAGTTTTCAAAACTTAGGTAAATTCTTAAAATTAATATAACTTTTTTTTTTCAGAGGCAAAAACAAGCTTTTGGTTGATGATTTTAATTTAAAAAATTATATTTAAAGCATTTAGCTAGCGTATTTATTATTTAAAGAAGCACAAACATTTTCAGTAAACTCTTTTAATTAACAGCAAAAAAAAAAAATTTAAATTAAGATAAGATTAAATAGTCTAGTTCACTTTTTGAATATAAATTTGCGAAAGTTGTGTTTCTTGAATAAGTTAACAAGTATTTTTCAATATACACATGATATTATTTACATACTAGATTTTCTTTCGAACAGTAATAAATAGCAAACGCCTAAACCTTATATTTTTAAGTTTAACGGAAACAAAAAAATAATTCTTAGTATATGAATCCAAAAATATTTTATTAAAAATAACACCCAAAACTAAGTTGATGTTTTCTATCTTGTAGTACTCATACAAAGTTGACAAAAGTAAGATTTGAAAATAAATTAAGCAATTTCGAGTAACTTTTAATAAACCGGAGTTTATTTTGTTTTATAAAATAAAATTATCCTCATACAACTATTCATTTTTGACAGCAGTTTGTTCGAAATGCGTTTTAGTATACAAAGGTGAAAAATAAAATTGATTATGTCTTTTTTTCTATTAAAAAGACAAGTTAATTACTAATTTTGGTAATATCTGTTTTTAATTTCTTATGTATAAAAGTTTTTGTTATACATATCAGCTTCACAACCTAACGCTAAACTTTTACAATTTTTCTCTAACTACAGGATTCGGATTAAATAATTTTAATAAAAAAACTATATTACTTTTAAAGATTTTGCATTCAGATTTTGATAAAATTCAAAAAGTGAATTAAATTATTTAACCTTTTCAATCGTTTATTTTTAAACAATTTTATTTACGCGTTTGTGTAACTTTTGGACAGATAAATAGTTTTCTAAAGAATTAGTTATCAAAAGCTTGTAAGAAATTTTTCTTTAAGAAGTATTATTTTAGAAATTAAAAAAGTTGTGTTACTTAATTGAAAATATCTAGACGCGCGCCTGCTTTACATTATAACTTATGTTGAAATTAACGTAAAGTATTGTATATAAATTAAAAAAACTAAAAAAACATAATTGAAAACCTTGGTGTTTATTACGAATAGTTCTAAACATTAATAAGGAAAGTAGCTAAACTTAAAACTATGATTTCCTTAGAAGCGTGGTTTTTAAAAGTTTAAACATAAAAATTTCAACAAGATTTAAATTAAACAGTTGAAGCTTTATACTAAATTTCTGATCTTAAAAATTAGAGTTTCATAAAAAAAATTCTTTAACTTAACATAACAACAGTAACTAAAAATGAA
This sequence comes from Thalia democratica, assembly GCF_965202585.1. Taxonomy (NCBI): domain Eukaryota; kingdom Metazoa; phylum Chordata; class Thaliacea; order Salpida; family Salpidae; genus Thalia; species Thalia democratica. The sequence goes on along the minus strand of NW_028139384.1, from coordinate 58,447 downwards.
GTTTTAAACAAGTTTTTTGAACTGAACATTGTAAGATGACGGTTCAACTTTTTCATAAGTTGTTCTACATTCGTATTTACCATTGTCTTTTGCTTGACCATTTCTTACTACCAGTTCTGTAATAAGTATTATAATGTAAGATAATACAATACCTCGTACGTTTACCATTCCGGCATAGGTAAATCAACATTAAAGTATTTGTAATCTATTAAACTAATAACAGTTTTCGAGTTTTACATTTTACTATAAGATACGTAATTATACCCTTAACATTTTATACAAAGGGTAAAGTTATTATTATCTGATATTTTATTAAATTTATAATACAACAGTTACATCAGAGCTTTAATTTAAAAAGCTTGAATTTCAAATTAGAATAGCCAGTTAGCTATTGATTTTTTAGAAACTAATAGTAAATATAAACTCACTTATTTTTTGGTTTTTCTTAAATACGGAGCACAGAGCTTGTTCTTAAATATATTTTTGTTTTATCAAAAGTGTAAAAATAAATATTGACCGTTTAAAAAGTTTACAAACGAAACAAATAAAAAACTGTTAAAACTTTCCCCACAAAGTCTTTATGTAAACTTTTTGTAAAACTTATACATTCTAGATCAGCTTTTAAAAATCATTACATTACCAAACTAAAACATTAAGAAAAGCACATTCACCAGTTTTAAGCAATGAAACGTATCAAAAAATTAAAAAAATTATTAAAGTTAAAGCTCATTCAAACTTATAATCAAATACATGAAAAAGTTCATGTTTTGAACTCAACATACTTTCAGTTGCTTGCCAGTACCCGTTTGGTCTCTTCATCAGGACTGTCAGTTTAGGGTTGGAGTCGTGAGTGCATGTTATTTTAAAGTCGTCGCCGACGCGCAATTGGTCAGTCGTGGAAGGCTTCATCGTCACATGGTCGTCGAAGTCTGCGTGAAAAGTAACAAGCGTGAAAAGTAACAAGCGTGCGTGCTAAACTTTGTCATGTTTAGTTAAAAGTACGAAAATTAAATTAAATCTCAATGCTAAAAAATAGGGCACACGTTCTTTTTGTTCTCAATTTACGTTCAGTTCCCATCTGATTGTGATGTGATCCAAGTTTTATTTTTAAACAAACTCCCGTGCGAGTCAATAATTGCTATCCATGTAAGCGTGCTAAAGCTTGTTTTTATGACTTTATGAGCACAAGAACGACATGGAAATTAAAACAAGTAATAAATAATTAATTGAATAGTTAGTTAAAACATAATATAAAAGCACAATTCATTCTCGTTGAACCATAACTTTTAGTAAATTGTGTTTAACTTACGATTAATGGTGTTTTATAAATAAACTTTTTTCAATAGGGTTTTAATTTTCTTTTTTTTTTTCAAATTAATAATTTCTTCTTATTTATTTCTTACCTGTGTTTTGTTTATAAAATGAGTAAGTGAAAACCTATATTTGACAAAACAAAACTGATCAAGTTTAGTAGTATATTTGTAATAAAAGTTAAGAAAGTTTTTGATCTAAATGTTAATTATTTATCAAAACAAGCCGGTAGTATGGTAAGTTCTGACTCGACAAAACATCATAGTTTTATTACCGTTTTTTTCATAAGTAAACATCATATAATATCTAAGAACACTGTTTTTTTAATGAACTTTAAAGCACAGCCTAAAAGAGCGTACTCAAAAAAAAAAAAAGAACCGTAGAAGTACTAAAAACAATAAATTTATTTCGTACACCAAATGTTTAGCTCAAAACTGCGTGCTCGATAGCAAGTGCGTACTTAACAGAAATTTGCAAACTAACACAGGACGTTGATGTAAACAGCTTGTTCGATGCTGCCGACTCTGCACACGTAAGTTCCGCTGTCGCTTCTGTCTGCAAAGTAGTTCCTCCACGGCGCGTAATAATCGAATGGCGTATCGGTCGCATATATGAGCGTCTCTTCGCCGTCCTTTCCTATTTTGATCAGTTTAACCTGGAAAGATTGTGTTACGAAAAGTTATTTTTAACACGGTTCGATGTGTTTGTAGCAATAAAAACGTCGTGAAAATAATTATGAAAATTTTAGATGATTTTTTAACCCGTGTAATTAAAACTAAATGACTTGATGTATTTTTTTTTTACTTAGTGACTTTGGTCTACAGAGCGTTTTATTTCTGAGCATTCTGTTATGACAACTCACACGATCGTTTATTGGATATCCGTCTGTTTTGCAAACAACAAACAGGTCGTTTCCTTCTCTTAATCTGTATCTGTTTGAAGATATTTGCACAAAAGTCATTGGGTCTAAAAAATATATAAAATTTATATATATATTTTTTACAAACTAATTACTAATTAAAATTTTATATAATTAGACTGTTGGTTTACTTGACAACTAAACTTCTTTTAATGAATGTCAAAATTATGCGAACAATATTTATTTAAGTTAGTACGTCCATAATAAACAACCAACGATTGATGAGAAGTTTATCAGTCTTCCTGCTCCAATATTCTCTTCCTTTATGCTCTTCCACTCCCAAATCAACTCGACACTGGAACTCGCTCAGATGGAAATTCAAGTCAGGGATCATGTAAAGATCACTGGTTATGTTCCACGACATGTCTTTGTTCTGAACAAAATGCGCTTGATCCAAAAAGTCCCCTTCTATGTCTGACATGACCCAATCTTTAAATTTGTTTATATATTAAAACTATACGTGATAAAGAAAACAAGATTTTTTTTTGCTTAAAGGCACATAAAATTGCTTTTTGCATACTTTGATTTTAAGATCTGAAAAATTTATGAGCATCAAAATTTATTTTACGACAAAAACTAAAATAAATCTTATTTAAATCAACGTACAAATTTCAAGAACTAATAATCCTAAGATTTGAAATACCTTATTCAAGAAATTAACATTTTGCAAAATAGTAAAACTTCATAAAATTGTATTATTCCAAAATTTTCAAAAAAATTTAAACCTAGTATTAAACAAAATATATATAAATTAAACCAAACCTTTCATTGAGCTCCACTTGATGGCCACCGGTTTTGGGTAGACGTTCGTGATACTGCAAGTCGCAACGGCTACTCTGTCTGTGAGTGGTCGCTGTACAACTGTATTGTTACCTGCAGCAAAATACTTGTTTTCCACATGTATATGAAAACACTTTTTTTTTTAAATGATTTCAGTAAGAACAAATTTTATTGTTTAATGACAACTAATATACATATAGGATAGTTTTTTGATATGTTAATTTATTTAGAAATGCTTTGTATACTTTTGTGGAGTTATTCATTTTTTATTAGTTACTTTAAAAAATATTAGTTTACTTCTAAAGTGTTTACATATAATATATTTCCAGAAAAGCTTTCCTAATAAAACTTTTGAATATTTATAAAACTATGCATAATAAACTGTAAATAATTATAAATAATAGAGTTAAGCAGATGTTACAAGTCATAAAAGCAAAAAGAAAATCTTTCTGTTACTTAAAAAAAATTCTTTTTGTTAGTTTATAACAGTTGTAAAAATAGATAAATTTAAACTTTATAAAAAAAGATATATTTTTAATAGTTTAATTTTAATGAAAGATAAAACTTGGAACGTCTTTATTCCTTACGTTTTACTAGATACTTTTAACAAAACTGGTTTAAACTCAAGGGTTAACTATCTTTTTTTTCAAAGTATTTTACAGTATATTACTTTATGTTCCTATTATAGCTATAAAATATTTATATATTGTATGATAACTGTGGGACCTCCCAATGTCCTTAAATGCAATTACGTATTAGCCTTTAACAGGTTTTTTACTACAATTAGTAACATTTGTTGTTGAACTTTTTAAGTTTGTCGATGAAACAATTTTTTGATAAAAACATCATTAACATACTCTTTTAAACTTCAAAAAAAAAAAAAATTACAGCACTTGATCGATTAACCGAGTTCAACAGAAGAATCGAGATCAATCGGGTTGTTGACGGTTTTGATCGAAAATCTCGGTTCGTTGAAGACTCTGAAGGTTCCTTGCCCGGTGTAAGTGAACATCTGGGAGCCGTTGCCGATTTCGAACTCGCATATGTACAGGAGCTGATCTTTCGGAGCCACATTGGCGAGCGTTGCTCTTATTTCAACGCCTGTGATAATTTATATAGTTATAAAAAGTTTGATCATTACAATGTATAAGTTTATGGAATCATGTTTTAAGTAAAGTGAAATTTACAGGTATTTTGTTCCTGTTTTGACGAATAAACATAACTACTTATTTTATATTTGTTTTATAGAACAAATTGAAACATGTTTTTCGGGAGTCTCCAGCTTCTAATTTTATGGGACACATCTAATGCAAACGAAGTTACACAGAAATCATTTTTTTTAATTTGAAAAGAAACACTGTTTATATGTCATTCTCTTGAACATATCTACTTACAGTTAAAATTCTTTGATAAACCTTGAAAAACAGAACTAATCTTTGTGCGTTAAGTTTAAAACCAGAAAAAAATGTTGTTAAATGGGTAAGCTATGAAAACATAACTACCATCACGAAACGAGGACCATCTTAAATAAGTTTCACTTTCGAATCTTCCCATGAATTGCTGAGGTATTTCAATTTCGGCTGCTTCACCGTGTTTCTCAGAATAGATTAGTGCTGTGTCCTGTTGAAGTGTTTTAACTAAAAATTCACTAAATATGGTGATGTAATAATAAATGTAAAATTAAAGTAGAGCATGTCTAATGTATAAAGTAAATAATGAATGAGATCGAGCTGAAAACTCTTAGTTTCGTCAGAAAAATAAACGTTTTATTTTCAAGTTCAAACTAACTTGAAACTTATGAGGGTAACTAATTTCAAAATTTACATTTGTTTAAGTAAATGTTTTAAAAATAAATGTTTGATGGTTTTCATTTTTATTGGCTAAAAACTAGATTTGTTATAATGTAAAGTAAAAATAAATAACTCACGTTTATCTACCAATTACAACTTTTAAAGAACTACAACTAAAAAAGTGATACATCTACAAAAAAAATTTATATAGGGCTGATTAATATATATTAGTTATATTTTTCGTTTTTAAAAATTTCAAAGTTTTTGAGATTTAGCTAATATAATTTTTAAGAAATATTAAACTTTACAAACTTTTAGATATCTCAAAAACTGTTTGTAAGTTTGCAAAAAAAAATTGGTTTTAGATATATATAAGACCTAAATAATTTTTTGAATGTATATAACTTTTTGATACGGTCTCTTAAATATTTTTTAAGAACCAAAACTGTCGTAATTTGCATTTTCGTGTGACCCTAAAGCAGGGTTTTTAATATTTTTTTTCATAAGGCCCCTTTTAAAGAATTAAAAAAGCTTTGGCCCCATCCGACAACTTTCTCAAAAAACTACCCTTAAATACGCGTAAGATCTTGTTTTTCTGCTCTTCATTAGCAACTCCATAATATCTAAAGTAAGTTAAAATTTATGACCTTGTGGCTCCCCCTTTTACAGCTTATGACTAAATTCTTAAATTTTTCCATAATATCTAGTTTTAGCTTCAAAACTACCCTTAAATACGCCGTCTAAGACTTTTCATCAGAAACTCCAGAAAATGTAATGTAAGTTTCAAATAGCCCGCTTTGGGAAACCTTGCCCTAAGAATAATACTGTGTAGCTATGCATTTATGCAAATAAACTTTAAAAAAACCATAAATTTGAATTCTAAACATTAAAAAAACACAAAAAAAATCGGCGAAAGTCAGCAGAGCAGAAGCCTGGACTTTCGTATGCCGTGAGACAAGCTCAAGTTTATAACGAAACCGGTGTCAGTCTACCGAAAGCTTGTGGTCTGATGATCGAATTTGTACGATCAACACTTATATCAAAAATACACAGGTATTTCTTCGCGAAACACCTATTTGAGACAACCGAAATGCTTCAAAAACTCACTTTACCATCGAAGACTTTCCATCTGGTGTACCATTCACCACGCTGGTCGCGAGGCAGGTCAACCGGAACTCCAGAACAAGACTATCTCCGAAAATAAGAGGTATTTTCTCAGAAAAGTCCAGCGTTTCGCCATCGCAACCTGATTGTTAGTAAAAAGTAAGTGAAGATAGCAAGGAAGGAATATAAAAGAAATACTAAAAGAATTGACTAACCGGTGTTAGATTGTTAATAACTTTAATTTTTTTTTATATTGTATTATTGATAAAAGTAAAGAATCTCTTAAATGATTTATAAATCGAAAACTTTAGTTACTTACATTTTGAATGGTGGTACAATATGGTTCAACATTTAATTTAGACACTTTTTAGTTGTCATGCGCAACATAACTCTATTTAATTTTATATTTACATCTTATTGATTGAATGTATCAAAACTTAGGTGGATTACTTATTATATTTGTATCGTTATACTATTGTTGTTTTATATTGGTTTCAGGCTAATAAGGTGTTCTTAAGTATATGCTAGCTAGTACTAGAAGTTTTTTTGTAAACGATACATTGTTAAATCAAAATAACATTCATTTATCAAATAAACCAAAAGATAAACGGAAGTCATTTCAGCCATAGCCTCGACTTTTATATGCTGTTAAAAATTTCTTAAAATTTGAAAAGATGTTTCGACCATACATTTTCGATCATCGAACAAAAACTCTCAGGTGGACTAGGACGAGTTTTAATGATTAAAACGAAGATAGATCTCTTAAACTACTAACAGCTTAGTTTGATTATCAGAGTGATATGATAAAAACTAGTTTTAAAATAATTAACAAAACTAAACTTTAGTAAAACAACATTAATGTACTTTTTAAGTCTACAATTTCCTTCTTCGGTTTGTTTTAAAAATTATAGCTTGTTTCTAAACAATTTTTATAAACAAGCTAACCATTTATTTCTAAAAAAACAGTTTATTAACGAGCTTTAAAAGATGTTAAATTGATAAAAATGTAAGTATTTTATGAGACTAAAAATACCTATTCAAAGAAAATTTTGAATTAGAAAAAGAAACTAAAAGGCAATACATATATTGATAAAAATATTTAGCCGAAATAAAGTGCGGACCTTCAACAGCTACTAATTAAATTTTTCATAACCTCTTATTAAACATGTTACAATAAATGTCATAGCTAATTTAAAATCTCTTTATCAGTAAATTAATTGTATTCTTAAGAACAAGACAACTTACCGTATAAGAAAACGAATGATAATATCAGAAAAAAAGAAAGTTTTCATTTAACTATTTTCAAAATTTTAATTAAGCACTAATTTTTCTAAAATAAAACACTCTTTTAAGGTTCTTATCAATTTAAATTTACTTTATGTTTTTGTTTACTTAAAATTTTTGTTCTACTGAATCTAGATTTGAAAAAAACATAATGTTTTAAATTCAATTAAACAATGCTTAATTTTTATTTTAGTTCATTTTAACTTGTATTTCAGTAAAAGAACTTTTAAAATCTAGCTGGCAAATTATTCAGCAATTATACACATAACTATACTTAAAAAGTTGTTACTTTACTATAACAATACTATAATTAGTAATACAAAAAAAACTTTTACTTCTTTTTCAACTTAAAATATATTTATTAATAACCTAAAAAAATCAGAAATATACTTATAGTGGAACAAATTTAACTGAAAATTACAACTTATACATATAAATTTCTGATACCTTTTTTTTTATAAAATACTGTTTAAAGTATTGCAGCAATTGTAGCTAATTATTAATAACTTATATTCTCACGTTACTTAAACAAACAATGCAAAATAAAAATTACACAATAGAGTTTGTGTTGAAACATAAAAAATCACAAAAATGACATATTCTAATTATTTAAACCTGTTTTAAACTCTTAAATTTTTTATAACTTGTGATGCATTATTGAGTTAGTAGATACACAATTTTAACTATCTTGTAAGCATAAAACTAACTTTAAAAGTTTTTGAACAGTGTATCCTGTAAAAGAAGCAGTTTTGCATTTTAATTTACATTAAAAATTTTTTGATTAAAGAATTAAATAAAATGTTTTAACTTTATATTTAAAAATAAATTAAACTAAATTGCTTTAAATCTGTTTTTTGTTGTTAACAACAAATAATAAAGTTATAAGGAGGTTCTCAAATAACCGAAAAAAGTTTTTGTAAGCTAAAATATAAACAATGTTATTTCAAAATTTAATAAAACTAGTATCGCATCATTTTATACAAAGGTCTGCAAATGATAAGAAGTTAAAAACAAATCTAAAATGTTAAAACAAAACTTATGCCTGCTACAAGGCTAAACTTTTAAAAAATAATAGGCATTCAAAAAATAGGGCTAATACAAACTAAAAAAATAAATGAAACTTTATTCAGACTGTTCCTTTAAAAATATTAAGATAAATCAGTCTCACTGTAATTTAAGAAACGAACTATTTTCAAGCTAAAACTAATAAATAACAATTTGTGACATCAAAAAAATCTAACAAGTAGTAGTAGAAATTTTATTTTACTGTAGCCTTTATATGTAGCAGGGCTTCTTAAATTCAACGATTAGATCATCTACTTTACAGGTTAAAAAGTAAAAACCAATCCGCTAAAAAATAGTAACTTTACTAAGTATTTAAGGGTATTTATGCATAAACGTGTGGCTAAGCTACTGATTATATCCGTTAAACATTTGCGCTTGAAGTAAAGCAGTTTTGAAATACTATAAAATTTGTATTAGTTTTTTCTTGACTGTTAATATCAAACTGAATTAATAGCTTTTTTTTTTAAGTGTTCGACATTTAAAATGTAAGGTTCGATGTTCGTCTTATTCTTATTTCAAAATTGTTCAAGTCTTAAAGTATCTTTTGCGTTGTTTACATTAAATTTTCAAAGATTTTTAACTTGTTTCTGCCAGTAAAAGATAGTCTTCTCTACTCTTTTTGTGACTTCACAAACTTGAGTTCGTGTCGCAATTTATGAACACTCAAATTAAAAACGTGGCTTTTTTAAACTCTTTTAAGCCTAGGTAATTTAAGTAACTTTCACAACTTAAAAATAATTCAATGTACATTAAAATAGCACTATTTGTTTAATTTTTGTTTGGAATTAAATATAAAAACTTAATAAATAGGGGCCAAATATAGCTTTGTTGTATACAGAATTTTGTTTAAAAACTTTCATAATTTGAAATATATTAGAATGAATAAAAATACGACAATTAGTTTGCTAATATGATGAACCGTTATAAAATTAATTTAATTTCGCGCAGAGAACTGTAAGTCGCACACACTATTTTGAGGTATCGTGATTTCTAAAACTAACAAATATTAACTGGTCAATCTAAGTAATTAGAAATATTTATCAGCTTCGACAATTTATTTGCAGATAAATCAAATGTTTTCAAGTATATAACTAGTGATCTACCGGATCCACTATCTTTTTTTAACAAAAATTCCGGCTTTTAAGATTCTTTGAAGAAAAAATTTAGCCTAAATAACCAAAAATTAGCCCGAGCTTATATAAAAACTGGTTAAGCTTTTAGTTAAGAGCATAAAACTGAAAAAAATTCCATCAATTGAAATGTTAATAACAAGGATGAAATACATTAAAATTAAGAAAAAAAAGTTTTGCAAGCAAACTTAATATTTTTCTAATAATCGAAAAACCTAGACTAAATGTGTAGCAACCTTGATATAAGGAAAAATAACAATAATATTTATTATATACTTTAAATCTATGTTTGTTTTTCAGTACAAATTTTATTAATACAGTTCATACTTTAATCGAAAAATACAGTAACAACAAAGTACGCATAAATATATGATTGTAAGAATAGATTCTTATTCGGTTACTTACTTTTTATTTAAAGTTTGTAACTTATTTTTTCACTATTTGTGGACATTTTATATTTATTAAGAAAAATACAGGTTTGTTCGCTAAATTTCGCATTTTTTACTTCTCAACTTCGAGTTATTCAAATTTATACAGACTTTTTTCCTTGCAAAATTTTATCTTTATAGTTTCAAATTGTTAATTAAAGCCTCCAAAAACACTCATAAAAACTTAGATTTTTGAACTTAAATTGTTATTTGACTGCTACAGACATATTTAACATCGAAGTGATAGCTCGCCCGTTTTTAATGAATCTAATTACAGCAACACTTATAAATGTACTCATTCCTTTGAAAAAAAATTCTTAAATGTGTCAATTGAAAAGTACATTACTGGTAAGAAAGTTAATAATATCTAGTCAAGATTAAAAACATAAAATTTCTTTAAGAAATTCTATAATTTTCACATATTGCCTACAAAAACTAGATGTCTATTTAGCGAAAAATTACAATTCGAAACTCTTATCAAAGAAAAAAAAAGATTTTTATATAATCTTCCAAGCATTTGAAACTTCAAAAACTGTCACATTTCTTTAATTTTATATTAATTAGTACAAAACCAAATGCTTATTTTAAAATTTCGGTATACTATCAAAATCCACCCGCGTTCAAAATCCACCCGATCAAAATCCACCCGCATTCAAAATCCACCCGATCAAAATCCACCCGGTTCAAAAACCACCCGATCAAAATCCACCCGGGTCAAAATCTACCCGATCAAAATCCACCCGAGTCAAAATCTACCCGATCAAAATCAACCCGAGTCAAAATCCACCCGATCAAAATCAACCCGGTTCAAAATCCATCCGATCAAAATCCACTCGATCAAAATCCACCCGAGTTAAAATCCACCCGATTAAAATCCACCCGGTTCAAAATCCACCCGATTAAAATCAACCCGACTCTAAATCCACCTGTTTCAAAATCCACCCGATCAAAATCCACCCGATCAAAATCCACCCGGTTTAAAATCCACCCGATCAAAATCCACCCGGTTCAAAATCCACCCGATCAAAATCAACCCAACTCTAAATCCACCCGTTTCAAAATCCACCCGATCAAAATCCACCCGATCAAAATCAACCCGAGTCAAAATCCACCCGATCAAAATCCACCCGAGTCAAAATCCACCCGATCAAAATTCATCCGAGTTAAAATCAACCCGAGTCAAAATCCTACCGACACAAAATCAACCAAAGTCAAAATCCAACCGAATCGAAACAAGCACCTTGTTTATTTATTTCTTTTTAAATCAAGTATCATTTAAACAAATCTCACCACTCTAAAGTACCAATCTTAAACAAGTTTTATTTAAAAAACACTTATAAAATCTTGTATTTTTGTCCCTTATAAATTGACTTAAGAATATAAAAACTGTACTACAGATTGAACTTATTTTGTGAGGTTTTTTGAGTTGTTATTTGGTATTTTTGCTTATTATAAGGAATTTTTGACAAAAATATTTTTGTTTTTTTGATTACTGAATATAATTTTGAATAGCTACAGCCGGCAAGCAGCTTTTAAAGGTACTGTTGTTTTTGATATAAGTATAACTATAAGAGCTAATAAAAGTTTAACAACGTCAGGATAAATAAATTAAAGTTTTACTATACAAATATGACTATGTTAAAACTTTTAGAAAACTAAAGGATGTGCCAGAAAAAATAATCTTGTATTATCTCAATCACAATTACACGACAATCAATTATAATTTACTGTTTCTAGGTATAAAATTTAGTAATTTAGAACTTTTAAGTAATTTTTAAACAAATACGTCACACGATATAATTTTTATAAAAAACTGAGTATTACAAGTGAAAACTACCATTTAAACTACAAATTAATCCATTTAATTTAGGGGTCAGCAAACTGCGGCCCTCGAAGTGTAAATATGTGGCCCTCGAGCATGTAAATTTGGTCAACTAAACAAAACAAAATTTAAATTGAAATTTTCAAAAAAGAAAAAGAAATTATAATAGTTTGTTTTTAAGTTTCTGAATATCATAAAAAATCATTTATTATGCTTAAGCCTTAGATGTGAAAAAAGACAGATAGTAAATCTAGAAGTTTTTCTTTAAAGTTTAGACTTTACTTTTTCTTTTAAACAACAAAAGCTTACGTACTTGGATAAATTACTTATATAATATTGCAAAGTTTTTTTAATTGGCAATTTTACATGTTTTTAACTTTTAAAAACACGGTGACTGGGTTGAAGTAACTGTTGTACTTTTTTTGTTTCAAAAAGTTGCAACCCGAAAAACTTTAGATAGATTATTAAGGTATTTAAAGGTTTTAAAAGAAAAACTTACACTGTTTAAAATGAAAGTATTAATATTTGTTTATATTTTAACTAGTTTAACAAAATCACTAAAATTTTAAATACGTGATATGCTGTGCATTAAATAAAAAAAGATTTTTTTTAACTACTAAAAAGAAAATACAAATAAAATAATAGAAATTGATTATAAAAAGTGTACATAATGATCTACACCTTGTAAATAATGATAGAAATAATAATATGACACAAGTTTTTAAAAAAAATAGTTTTCGACTTTAGAAAAAAATATACATTTTAAATATGCCAGGCCTGATCCCTTTAAGTAGATAAACGTGACTAAAACAGATTAAAAACAAAAATTGAATAAAACAACGGCTCGCGGAAAAAATTGAAACATGAAATTTGGCCCGAGATAAACAATTGTCTGCCGACTCTGATTAAATCCAACTGCATCTTCGTTACTTTTAATTACAAAAAAGTAAAAGGCAAACGTTTAAAATTCATTTAGTTTGTGTTTTTTTTAATATAATTTTTTTATGTGAAAGGTCTTAACAAGATATTTATCTATAAAAGTTCTCTTTGTTAAGAAAAGGTCACTAATTTACTTTAGATAGTTACCTTTACTGTATTGCCATTTAAAGATTTTTCAGTATTAACTTTAAATTAAATATTTATTAATTTTCGGTTTTATTTGTTAGACAAAATTTTCACGCTTTTAAAGTTAATTTGTCTACTAAACAATTTGTTATAACAATAGTTGTCTTTACCGTTTAAATTCGTTATAACCAATATAAAATTTTGTTTAATTTTAATATTGTTTCATTTTTAATTAAATTACTTAAAATTTCTTAAGTTTTAACAAATGGACTTTTTTTATATGAAGATTATATTTAAACAAAATAGTGGTAAATAATAACATTTCCATTTCTATGAATTAAAAAATATCAATTAACAATATAATATTGAACAGTAAATAATAATTTATCTTACTTAATTACAATTTCTATGCAACTTTATATTTATAAAAAAACATAAAACGTTTACAACTAATTAATTAAAAACATGCAGTTATAGCTTTTAACTTAAACTGTCGGAAATTAATTCAAGAAAATTTATCGCATGTAAATTAAAAGTTTTAGATTAGAAAATTTTAAATTTAAACGTTAACCAAAAGAGATTAAATTTTACAAAACCACTCAATTAATCACTTTCAAAACTGGCCTTAACCTATTAATAAAATTAATAATACGATTGTTTAAGTTGATACAGTCTGGTACAAAAATTCATAAAAATAACTTATACTTGAATTTAAACTCTCTTGTCTGAAATACATACTTTTTTTAATGAACCTATGTAAAAATAGAACATTTTAATAATAAATTAAAAATGTTATAAGTTTTTTTTTCGTAATATTTGTTATAAATATAGTGTCATTTCTAAAAAACTCAACTTATTTGTTTACTACTACAATTCTAAAGTATATAATTTCCCTAGCTCAAGTTTAACTACTAACTTTTTTAGTTGCAATTTACAAGCTATTTGAGCAAACTCAATGAATTGTAGAGTCGATATTTGTTTTATGTAAAAGACTTTAGAATTCATAGTAAAATGTTTAGCTTTTTAATTTGTACTATTAGTTAAAAACTAACAAATTAAGTTGTTATCTAATTAAAAATAACTTATAACTTTAGTTACTTTAGACGAAACAATTTTTAGTTTTTGCAAAAATAGATGGTTTATAAAAAAAAACATTTAATAAAATAAAATTCAATTAATTTAAACACTTTGAAAAAACGATAATAGCAGCTAAAATTATTGTGTAAATTAAAAAAAAAAAACTAAAAAATATTTGTAACAAAAATTAGATAGAAAACAATAAAATTGTTTTACAACAGTTATTGATTTCTTACATATTCCTCATTTATATTTTTAGTAAATTAGTTTTCGTATTTTTATATTAAAATTTATGTTCTGTTTTTAAAAATTACTAATAAAAGAAACGTCAATAAATTGTTTACTAAACGACAAATAAAAGCGCTCAAAATATTTGTTCCTAAGTCCTCTTGCACGAACATACCTTAAAGTTATCGAGTCGCACACCAAAAATATCTTTAAACGTCTTTTCCACGTCGAAAACAATAATGTTTGAAATATAATTAATAGGTGATAGTTTTTCCAACTTTAACAAAGGATTTTTATTTTATTATCACGTAGCAATTTTATATTATTCTTTATCTATATTTTATTTTTTATAAACACTGTTAGTTGAAATTTTTTATATAATAAAATATTGTATGTAATACTATTTTGAAATTTAAGTAAAGCACAAAACACAAAACTTTTTCATCAAAAAAAAAAGCTCAAAAATTTTAGATTAATATTTTAATTTTCTTTTTGTAACATTTAATTAACATTTTCCATAAATTTACATTATTTGGTATTTGATTTTTGTAATTTTCTTTAGCTTAATAAATGTTATTAAAGATTCTTCTAATTTATAAACTTCTATAGTTTTGATATTTTAATTTACTATAAGTTATCCTTAGTAAATATTTTTATTTAATTATGATTGACTTTGGGAAATTAAATTAGAAGGAAGTTTAAATGGATTGAAACTGAGCGTAATTCTTTTTTTATTTTTTTTTAACTTCTTTTTTTAAAAGTAACACCAACACTACTAACATTAATAAATCATAAACATTTTAAATACTTGTAAAACTACTAAGAATTTTTTTTTTAATGCTGTTTAATTATATTGTTTAACTTATTTTTTTAATTATTTTATTAAATAAATTAAAATTTCTTTCTTTATAAATACTTACTCTTTTTTATACGAATAGTTGTTTAAACATATAACTTTATTCAATATTACAAAATTCTATTAGAAATTAATTTTTATTTCGAAAAAAAATGAACTCGGGTTGATTTTGATCGGGTGGATTTTGAACCGGGTGGATTTTGAACCGGGTGGAATTTGATCGGGTGGATTTTGACTCGGGTTGATTTTGATCGGGTTGATTTTAATCGGGTGGATTTTGAACCGGGTTGATTTTGATCGGGTGGATTTTGAACCGGGTTGATTTTGAACGGGTGGATTTTGACTCGGGTGGATTTTGACTCGGGTTGATTTTGATCGGGTTGATTTTAATCGGGTGGATTTTGAACCAGGTTGATTTTGATCGGGTGGATTTTGAACCGGGTTGATTTTGAACGGGTGGATTTTGACTCGGGTGGATTTTGACTCGGATGGATTTTGATCGGGTGGATTTTGACCCGGGTGGATTTTGATCGGGTGGATTTTGAACCGGGTAGATTTTGATCGGGTGGATTTTGACCCGGGTGGATTTTGATCGGGTGGATTTTGACTCGGGTGGATTTTGATCGGGTGGATTTTGATCGGGTGGATTTTGATCGCGGGTGGATTTTGATTGCGGGTGGATTTTGAACGTGTCCCTAAAATTTCACAACTTAAATATTTAATTTAAAAAATCTCTTATTTTTAAGCATTTTAACTGAGATTTAACCAACTTTTCAAAAAAATAGTATTTAGCCTGATTTAGTCAGACGCGTATATCCCTGAATATACCATGTAATGTTAATAGAATTATGACATGCTTAACAACAAAAAGTAAATAGAAATGTGATCTAACAACACAGGTTTTTATTTTCAAAATCATTTGAAAACAACTGAATGAAAACTGCCTTTTTGCTCAAAAATTGATGATATTCAAATTTTATGAGCTTAAAATCCTATAAAAATATCTTACACTAACTCGACATAGATACAAAAAAAAATTTAGTAGTTTTATATAAGTAGTTTGATTTTTAAACTTCGATTATTGTTAAATAAGTGAATAGAAAAAGTATACATATATAACTTTTTACCAATCTTAAATCTAAAGCGTTTTAAACGACTTTATAAATATAGAAAGAGAAAATTTTTTTATTAAAAAAGTTAAATGAGTTTTGATTGCCAAAAACTTTTGTGTTGTAGTTAACTTTTGTTTCTATAAAACTTTGTTTTTAAGCTTGTGACTTTTAGAACATAAATTTTCTAACACTTGTAACTTAATTAATTAAACAA
The DNA here is from genome assembly GCF_965202585.1 of Thalia democratica. NCBI lineage: Eukaryota > Metazoa > Chordata > Thaliacea > Salpida > Salpidae > Thalia > Thalia democratica. The sequence goes on along the minus strand of NW_028139384.1, from coordinate 42,262 downwards.
TTTACAAAATAAATTTAACTATTCAAAATATAGATTTAAGTGTTTGTTAACAAAAGATCCTAGTGAAACAAGTTCACTGGAATATAAATAAAAACAAATTATACAGTAATCTTCCTTTATTGTACCAACATATGTTTCTGTGTGTTATCGAGTTAACACACTTCAACTGGGTTCTGTAAAAGAATAAATACTGTAATGAAAGAATAGAAGCTAAAACTAGTATACACCTACTTTAGCTTCTATTCTTTCATTACAGTATTTATTCTTTTACAGAACCCAGTTGAAGTGTGTTAACTCGTTAACACACAGAAACATATGTTGGTACAATAAAGGAAGATTACTGTATAATTTGTTTTTAGAAAATTTAATTTAAAAAAGCTTTTTTCAATTTAATTAAAAAATTTAGTAAATCAAAAATTATTTTTTATATAATACAAAGAAAAAAACAACGTAATAAACTAAAAATAAAGTTTAAGTAATCTATTTTGCCATTTATGGCATCTATTATCTGTTCTATTCAAAACAATTTTCTTTAAAAAAGCTTATTTTAGAACTTACAATATCCATAAGACTTTATTTTTAAGTCGTTGTTTTGTAGTTATAAATATTTTGTGTTCGTAATGTATGAGCGAATAGATATTGAAAAAAAAGCCTTTAAAAGTTTTAGAAAATTTTATCAAAAGTTCCTATAAAATTAATTTTTTTATGTATTTGTCAAATTGATCTTAATCAACGTTTAAAAAGCTGTAGAATTAAGTATGTTAAATTTACACTTCTACTTTCTTTCATACTTAAAATTTAAAAAAACCAATGAATAAAACTATTACTACTTTCAAACCTAAGCAGAACCTTAAGTTAATGTTAAAGTTTGTTTGACAATTTAATAAATTTTTACAATACGAAAGAAAATTTATAATATTTTGTGTTATTTCAAGTTTAATACAAAAACCAACAAGATTTAAAAAAAAAATTATAGTTTATTTCAAGAAACACAAGATTTTACGATGAATAAAATAATATAAAAATAAAAAGTTTCTTTTCAACAAGTGATTAAAACACCTTTAAAACAAGTCGTATATTATAATTTAACAACATACAAATAATTTAGTCTAACACTCGCAGGAAGGTTTGAGCTTGTACGAAGCGGTGTACGGGTCCCACTTGAAGTCCGACCTCTTGCCCACCACGTAATCGTCCCCGGGGTAAATTATGTCGTCGCCGACCGCGTAGTCGATCGGTACCTGTTGGTGAATATTAACTTGTACTTGAGTTTATTCTAGTGTTGCTCAATCATTTCTTTACAAAAAGTGTGCATTCATTGGCTGAACTAACTAAAGTGTTTAAAAATCGACATGCAAGATAATCTTGCAAAAGTGGTAAAATATTAGAATTCTTTATCTAATTACTGAATATGCTAACACTTAAAAACTTATTCAATTAAAATAGAGATAAAATATTTTTATGGTACTAAAGAGACAATGAAGAGAATAATAACTTTTATTATTACTTACACAGTATGATAGTATTTCAACACTAGTACACTTTAAAATGTTAAAACATACATAGTATTTGCCTAGTTTAAAGTAAAAAACGTTGTCTATTATAAATTTAAAAACAACTTATAATTGAATGTGAATAAATTTTAAAAAATTAGAAGTTTTAACATATATTTTTAACAAACTGCTAAGAACACATAGTTCTGACAAGATTATTATTGTTAAAATTTTGAACAGTAAATCTATAATGAAAAATTTTGCAAAACACCTTTATAGAAAAATTTTTTAAATATGAAACGTTAATCAAATCATACGAAAACATTTTTAACATAATGTGAGAAAAATAATAAAATAAAATAATCTTTTAAAAAAAAATCTAATAAAACTGACAAAACTTTATAAAAATTTTAAGTAAAATTATTGTTACACTTCATTGGTTTCTATAAAAGGTAAATGCTATAACAAATAAATAACTGCATTAAAAATACAAACAAGGAAGGTCTCATTTTTTAAACTTTATATTAGGATATACAAAAATTGTTAAAAAACAACATTACAAATTTACATAACAAGTTTAACGAATTAAATACAACTAACGGCAGCTTTGTAGTTTCCGTAGTATGCGAAAGGAACTCCGACTGCCATGAACAACCCAACAAACCTCATTCCACGCATTGCTTTGTATAACTATATATTTCATATTAAATTAATTTTGTAAGTTAAATGTGTTTACAATATAAATTGTTAAATGTTTGAAACTTTTAATTAAAATACTTATTTCTTGTAATGTAAATTTGAAATAAATATTTTATGAGTTTTCAACTGTATAACTGTTTAGCAATTTAAATACAGTTAACATTATATAAGTATTACAAAGTTTAACTACTGCCTTGTACAACTGTTTAAATAATTTTTAATACAAAATGCTTAATACTGAAAGTATTTAAACACAAAAAAACAATAAAAACACGAACAAAAAATCATCTGTTTTATGCACTAAACGCGTTTTAATTAATCATAGTACAAATATTTTAAAACAAACTTGTAAATATAATTATTTAAAAACTTAATTGTTTATCATCATTATTTCTTGTTCTAGTTGTTGTAAATTCAACTCGTAAAACATTCAAAAATAAAACTTTGTTTACTTTAGTTATTTCTAAGAACTGTTAAGATAAGTATGCTATTTTATCTAAATCGATTATGGAACTTAAATATAAGCTTTAGATCAGGGTTTCCCAAACTCATTTACTAAATCGCCCCCTTTTCAGAAATATAAAAAATAATCGCCCCCCACGATTTTAAAAAGTAGTTTTTCTCTTAAGTACAAACTTTTGAGCCGAAAAATTGTGTTCGAAATGTAATTTAGTCTGGTATTTCTTATACACGCACTTTTCGGCTGTGTTCAAAATAGTTTACAGGGCTTGAGAAAATAAGTTACTGTTGTTTTCTTATAAGCCCTGTGAAGTGTATAAAAATACTTAAATATTAAAAAGCCTTGTGTAATCAGTAATCAATACTGTTTAAATATGAATTGTTTTGAAACTAATGAAACTTTTAGGGTAGTGGTGGACAACTTTTGTAGTCAGCGATTCATATTTACTAAAAAATCATTTCTTGTTTCAACTCGTTTAAAAAATGTAATTGCGGGCTGCATAATTTACACAAATAACATGTAGAAAACTAAAAAACTCGAGCATAATTGTAATAAAATGATTTACTATTATTGTGATCTAGGAAATACTAAAGTAACTAAAAACCAAATTGAAAGTGTATTTCAAAATCATAAACAATCATAAACAATTTCAACATCAAAAAATTAAATTTTGTTTATTTTGCACAAGTAGTTTCAAGTTACTTGGCGGGTCGAAATTTGATTGAATCTGGACCGTAAGTTACCAATCTGAAATCTTAACTGAAACCTGACATTATAACTATCTCTCATTTAACGAACTTCGGACACTTAGAGTGAATACTAAGTAACTTGTTTAAGCCGAACAAAATACTTAAATTATTATATAAATAGGCATATTCTAAAATTAAATACCAGAGATTAAAAAACTATAAAAGAATGATCAGATTTTTTTAAACATAATGAAATAGATATTAAAACATTATTGCTGATCCAGTTTTAGGAAGTTTGACCGACTGGTTGATTATCTCACATGAAAAGTGAGTTTATCATTACTTTCTGTTAATGCAGTAAAATTATTAATATCAAGGCTGAGATATATTTTAAGCAAGTTAGTTGTAAAATTAAAAATTTAATTCTAAACTTTTTAAACTATATGTTTTGTAGTAGAATACCATTATATAGTTTTTGACTCAAAATAACTTTTAGGAAACTAAACCTTAATTTTAACATTTTTTTTCTTCGTTTAAATTTTAAAAAAATCAAATGTTTTACAGTTAATTCTGTGAACAGAAGGTAATCGATTAAAAAAATCTTTTAATTGTGTTAAAACTTTCTTTTGTAACTGTAGCAGTCTTTTTGATTGCTTATTTAATACTGTTTAATTTTATTTTTTCTCGAGTTATTAGCCTATAATAGTTTAATAGAAAAAAATAGTGAAAAACTAAAAGCTAGTGTTCAACTATTAAGATAAACAACATATTCTAAATGCTAATATATTAAAAAATAAGATAAAACAAAAAACAGTTGTATTAATAGTTTAAAATTATTTAATATATAGATTTTCTAACAGTAATAAATCAAGTTAGAAAATAAGTTTGAGTTTAATAATCTTTTAAATGAAAAAGTTGAAGCATTTCAAATAGAGACATCAAATCTGTACTCTTTTAAAACCAAAAATGATTTTTGAAATAAAAACTTTAATGGTTATCAAGGTTTTTTACTTACACAGATTAAACAAGTAATAACAAAAATATGTCAAATAAATTTCTTTCAAACAAATACTTTAACCACTATGCTATAAAAACTTTTAGTGTAATGTAAATCGACAAATATAAACTACAAAATTAACCAGGTCAAAACAAAGCTATTAACATATTTAAAACATAAAACATTTTATAAATACAGTAGACTTCCTCTTCAATTCGCACTTTGAACAAAATAAAAAAGTCTAAACTCAAAAATTATTACCATTTTTTTACAAATTGATAAATTTAAACATGTTATATGCAATAACGTTATGAATAAACATGAAATCAACTAAAACATAAAACAAACAGTCATAAAAAAAAGATCTATATAAGCTATTACATATTGTGTATTTTTTGTTTTATTAATACATAGTTAGTAATAGACTTTATTTAAGTTAAATTTAAGAAAGTATAAGTTTGGACTTTTTTTGAATAAAAAGTGCGAACTTAAGAGGAAGTCTACCGTAATTAATATTTATTAGGCATTAAGCAAACCTGTTATAGATTAAACAACTTAAAAGATTTTTTAATATAAAAAGACTACTTAAATACAATACAAACCAGGTTAAACAAGAAGTATTTTAAAACATCAAATAAATAAAAAAACTTTCATAAAATAATGTCTGCTACTGAATTCAAATAAAATGCGAAGGATGAGGTTCATGAATTCTTGCAAGTTTTTCTAATCTGATTCTAAATCAGTCAAATAAAGCCTCAAGTCACCTCCTTTACAAATATCTAGATTATATATTTTGCTCAAGATGTTGATAACTAAACTGAAAGCTTTCTCAACAACAAAGCTAGAAGAAAAAACTACACACAACAATCTAAATTCCTCTCAAATGATTGGATACTTTTGCCTTAGTTTTTGTTAAGTTCAAAAACTTTCATTTCGTTTTTTGGAAAAAATTACTTTAAGTTCAAGGTCAGTTTGTAAGTCGGAGAAGGTTTCCTGTGAGTCGTTTACTTCAAAAAGATCTGCCACGAAGGGATCCATATTTTTATCTATATGATAGCTTTTTTGTGTCAAACCGAAATTTTACTACTTAATATGGTGAAATTGTTAAAAATTCCAGATTAAAAAAAAAAATTGCCTAAATTGTCAAATTACAGGTTTTTCTAGGTAAATGGCTACCCCTGTATAATTTTATTTCTTAGTCTAACTTAATGACTTTTCAAAAAACAATTGGAAATTTCATGAGATGATAGTTAATATAAAAAACATAGATTTTTACAAACCATTTATGATCCTAAATAACATATATGTAAGGTTGAAAAATAGTGAAAAGAATTCCGATCGTCTATGACCTATGTAAATGTTAAATAAGAAAATATATAATTAAAAATATGTAATTAACTTGAAAGTAGGAGTCATAAGTACTTGATTTTATTCTCTATATTTTACATAAACACAATAAACTTTTTTGTTTAAGTTTTACCACAGGGTCAAATATTTAATAGCAAGCTAAAATTAGTAAAATAGCAAAATAAAAAGGAAAAATTTAAGACATTCCAAAATTTTAAAATCGCCCCCTTTTCGCCCCCTTACTAGTTATCGCCCACCCTTTCGCCCCCTTACTAATTATCGCCCCCCGAAATACTAAAATCGCCCCCAGGGGGGCGATATCGCCCACTTTGGGAAACCCTGCTTTAGATAGTTTATACAATACGATATGCCAAACAGAGAAGATATTTAAGTATAATCATTAATTATATGTATAAAATGTTCTGGACAGGACATTAAAACGTAACCAAGTGTTGTGCAACTCGATAACCAAAAGGTTTTTTCGTGCACCAGGTCCTTGGACCAAATCTCTTGAGCGATTTTATTTTTGTCGTTCAATAAACAATGATAAATTATTTTTTTGTAAAACTAAATATTAACTCTACTAAGAAATAATCAAAACTTTAACAGATTATTTTCTGTAAAAAAAACAATGGTTTCGCTTTAGAGGTCCCCCTATGAGGCAAATAATTCACAATTTTAAACAAACAAAAACTAACTGCAAATTTTCCGTAACTCCTGTTTTGAGCCGCAACAAAGCTGCCGAGGGTTTTGGTTTTCAAATCGCCGAAAAGCTTGTTTGAAATGTTCTCCATTAACGTCTGCAGAATATATATATTTCAGCTAAAATTTATTATTTTTGTATGGATTAAATCAAAATAAGGCAGCATTTTGTCATCACACTGAAAATTTAAAATGCTGTTCACAGTAAGTACTAGATTAAAAATTTTGTGCGAACAACAAAATTTAGTATAAAATCATACTTTGGCTTCATGGTTTACACTTAAATTACTCTTAAAGGTAGTTTTAGAAAGATTTGCTTTTCTTAAAAAATTAAGAAATAATACAAAGTTAATGTGTAAATATGTTTTTACTAATCAAAATTTATGTGTTCATTTTATAAAACAAATTTATTTCAATTTGAAAATATCTGTTTTAAATCTTCTAAATATTAAATGCTAAAACTTTAAAGAACTATTTAAACCAAGTTAAAATTCCAAAATTAACCAAAACTATAAGTTATGTTTTTCATTATAAGCTATAAAAATAAATATTTGAACTAGTTTTTTTCTTTATGAAACTAAGTTATTAACGTATTTTGAACAATAACATCAACCATAATAATAATAAGCCAGTAAAATTAAATACCAATCCAAGGTTAAGGGTTAAGAGAATCAAGCATTTAGAATTTTTTTTATAATATTATTAACTACAAAAATTTGAGTAGTTTATAAACTAAAAACAAAATAACTACTTCTTAGTATTAAGTAATGTTTTTGTTTCACCTTTTACATTGATAAAAAGTAATAATTTCAAATTTTCAGTTTGCAACTTTCATAAGACCGATATAACACTGCATTTAAATACTTTAATATACTGAAATCGAAAAAGCTGTAGATAGAACTTAGAAGCTATTTTTTTAATTACGATTAACTGTTTAAAAACCAAGCTAAGTACCTTTAATTACAATGTAATAAGTAAATATATTAGTACTCTAACTTTAATTCGGTTTAAAATTACTTAGACATGATAAAAACTAAAAGAACAACAACCGTAACAACTAAATTTTTTGAAATTTATACAAAATACTTTAAAATATATTAGTTTTATACAGTATACTTATCTATGTTAAAAAAGTTAAAATTAATTTTATAAGTAGACTATTAGATGGAAATATTTAATTTGTTCGAGCAAGACAGAAGTTCTTTACAAGAAAGGTTTACTGTATTAATTTAGTTTAACAACTATTAATACTTTTTCGTCGTAGTTGGTAATATTTACAGCAAATAAAAACTCAAAAACTCAGTTTAATTACAAAATCTAAAACAATAAGAACACTATTGTCTTTTAAACATAAAACATTAAAATTCAGGTTAACCCTAAAACTTTTGAAACATAAAATAAGATTAGGATTACTAAAAAAATAAAACCAAAACAAGATTAGTGTACCTCTTCAAAACTGACAATTTTAGTTAATAAATAAGAATTTTAAAGCATGACCATTTCTTCATTACAATTGAAGTTTTTCTGAGAATAGAAAACTATTCTTGTGATTTATCATCAGTATAAAAGTTTAATTGAAAAAACATAATTTATTTACAAAATTTCATTTTACTATGGTTTTTATAGTCTATAAATTAAATCAATGTATATACCAAAATGAAAAAAAAAACAAGTATTTCAGGTAAATTGGTTTTATTATTTTACTCACTGGTTGCTTGGGGGCTTGTAGGGGCTCTCTGGCGGTCAGGACCTGTCCTTCAGCCACAATTTCCTCAGCCTTCTCAGCTGGTGGTCCCTGAGTCTCTGTTCGTCAACCGGGTCTAATAGCTTTCCCGCTGATTTCTATGAAAGTATAAAATATTGTCACATCTTTTTTTTTAGTTTTACTTTAAAAACCTGATTTTATTAAGTCCTAAAAAATTGATTTTAAAGATAACTTAATAAGCTTATGCATAATAAGTTTTGCTAATAATTTTTTTCTTGACTTAAAACAACACAATAAAAAGGTTTTTCTTCACAGATAATACATATTTATTCTTAACAGAGTTCCTAAAAATAGTTTACTTTATATAAAAATGCAGAAAAAAATCAAAACTTTTTTGTATTTTTTTCTTTATTTTTAATCAAACTTAAAGCTGCTCGAATTTATATTTTTATCATTTGTATTTTATTACAATTTTTTAAACTTGCAATATATTCTTTAGTTCATTTGTTTAATAATATTTTATTTTTATTACTTTAAACAAAATCATAAATAAATAAGTAAAAAAAGTGGTACATATAAAAGAATTCAAAAAACATGAAATAATAAATTTTAGTTTTTAGTTTAAACTTATACCCTTACTTAACATTTTTACACTATTTTAATACTTTTGCCACTAGTTAGTTCAACCAGATTTTACAAAAATAATCATTTGCTAAACTACCAAATAAAAATATGTATTTTTGAATTTAAATCCCCATGCTTTTTGCTTAAAGTTAAAGTTTTAAACAAAAAATTTATAGCAACAAGATAAAAGACTTCATTATTTGCAACTATGCTTTAAAACAAATTCATAATTGGCATTGAACTTGTTACTCATTAGCTCAGATAATTCATTCATAATACAGTTTTATTCATTTTCAGGTTGTTTAAACTCTGAAATTTAAGCTTTTTTTTTTAGAAATACTCTTTTTGTCTGTTTTATTATTTTGATATTGCTAAATGATTTATTTGTTTTCAAACCCAAGCTAAGTATTAGTTAAAACAAAATTCAAAGCACTTCAAAGTTTCTATCTTAAAAAACTGTTTTTTTTTTTAATTTCAACTAGGAAATTCTTAACACAATTGTATAAGTATTTACCTAGCTTTCATTATGTTTTCTTGTACAGATTTTATCATTCTTTTAATTAGTTTGTGAATAAACTCAACAAAAAAAGATATATTTATTTATGATAAAATCTAGCTGAATTGAATCTACAATGCCTGTGATTAAATGCCCTCTTGAGTGTTGCACATATGAAACACCAGACGTTGATGCTTCTGTAGCTGCTTCTTTACTTATCATTCACAACAACGTTCACATTAATGCAAATTCTTCAAAACCAAAGCCTCCAAAAATGGACCGTCCTCGAATAGGGAGAGACTGCAATGAAGAGGGTTGGAACATATTTTTGCAAAAGTGGACTATTTTTAAAGACAGTATGGAAATGACAGAAGTAGAAAAGCATTGTCAACTGTACCAGTGCTGTGAGAAAGATCCAGGTGATGCCATTTTGAAGGGACATAATGATGTAGTAAATTTAAGTCAGCAAGAGCTTTTAAGGATGATCAAGAAGCTTGCAGTTATTCCTGTTTCAGTTGTTGTACGACGATCAGACTTTCTTAGTACAAGACAGGATTTGACTGAAAACACGAGATCATTTGCTGCCCGTTTAAAGGGAAAAGCTAGTACATGCTCGTACACATGTAAATGCCCAAAGGATGGCTGTAACCAAATGATAGATTTCACAGACATTATCCTTAAAGATGTCATGGTAACCGGTTTAGCTGATGAGGATATACGCAAAGAGGTGTTAGGATGTTTTAGACGAGATAGTTTAGACGAGAAAGATGTCAATGAGACAATTGGTTTTATTGAAGCAAAAGAGATGGCACGTGATGCAATGACACAACCTGCTGTTACGGCCTCAGTTTCCTCGTACAAATCCTTTAGGAAAATTACAAAATGGCCAAGTGGTTAAAATAACTTGTAATATATGTAGTAAAACATCTACAAAATTTATTTGGAGCAGGAAAAATAACAAGTATATTGAGTGTTCTACTTGTAAGCAATGCTGGATTAAATCCAGGAAAAAAGATTATCATGGTGACAACAAATGTGCAGATGAGACGAATGCACTTCTAGTTGGTGGATCATATACACAAAATTTTGATGAGGCAGTTGATGTTTATGATAGTGTAGTAAAACTTGATCATTACGTCTTTGATTGTTTTGAATGGATGGAAAGCATCAGTGTCACTGAAACATCCAACAATTCAATTAAAAGCTTCTATTGATGAACAAGCATACACTCAGATGAATATAAAATGCCCTAGACAAAATTATTGCAAAATTAACGTTGTTACAGATACGGGTGCACAGTCATGCTTATGGGACCTTAATAGTTACCTCAAACATGGTTTTAAGAAGTCAAATCTTATACCAGTTAAAAGGAAAATGTTAGCGGCCAACAGAGAACAGATCAAAATAGCTGGTGCTATATTTATGGAATTAATGGCTAAAGATGTACAAGGTAAAGTTCATGTTGCAAAAGAAATGGTATATATCAGCCCATGTACTGACAGGTTTTTTCTTTCAAGAAATGCCTGCATAACACTTGGCATAATAAATCATGATTTTCATCGTATTGGTGCGACCATTGAATCCTGCACTGTCCATGAAGAACTGCAAACTTGTGATTGTATACCTAGAACTCCTCCCCCTGATAGGCCAAAGGAGTTGCCATTTGCTTGCATTCCTGCAAACAATCAAAAGATGAGAGAGTGGCTTTTAGATAGGTACGCGTCATCTACATTTAATAAATGTACTCACCAATTGCTTCCAGAAATGACAGGTCCACCTTTGAAAATTCATATTGACCCAGATGCCATTCCAAAAGCAATATTAACTGCCTCCCCAATTCCAAAACATTGGGAAAATGAAGTAAAAGATACTTTGGATAGGGATACTCGATTAGGTGTGCTTGGTAAGACTCCAGTTGGTGTTCTGTCTACTTGGGTACATTGTATGGTTGTGGTTGCTAAAGCTGATGGTAGCTGTAGAAGAGTTGTTGACCTTTCACCTTTAAATAAGTATTGTGTACGAGAAACACATCATGTAAAGCCTCCATTCATTTAAGTATGTGAAATTCCTGCAAACACTTGGAAAAGTGTGACCGATGCATGGAATGTTTCATTCAGTACCACTTCGTCCAGAAGATCATCATCTCACAACATTTCTTACTCCATGGGGAAGGTACTACTACAAAGTAGCACCACAAGGTTATTTGGCAAGTGGAGATGCATATACGCGCAGGTATGATGAAATCATAACAGACATACCTAGAAAGACAAAATGCGTTGATGACACTGTTTTATGGGATGACGAGTTGGCTGATCATTGGTGGCGTATGATTGACTATTTAGATTTAATGGGAAAAAATGGAGTTGTACTCAATCCTGAAAAGTTTCAATTTGCACAAAAAGAAATAGATTTTGCTGGCTTTACTATTACGAAATCTGAAATTAAGCCACAAGAAAAGTTCATAAATGCTATAAGAGATTTTCCTATACCAAAGTCAATAACAGATGTGCGATCATGGTTTGGTTTAGTACACCAAGTTTCACACTACAACCAATTGACTTCTTTGATGATTGTGTTTAAGCCATTATTAAGTCCAAAAACTAAATTTTACTGGAATGATGAGCTAGATGATACATTCTACAAATCAAGAGAAGCTATAGTTGCAGCCATAACAAAGGGAATACAAATTTTTGATTTGGGAAAGCCCACTTGTATACAGCCAGACTGGTCTACAACTGGTATTGGTTACTTTTTGTCGCAGAAACATTGCTCTTGTAAGTCTGCTGTGCCAGGATGTTGTCAAACCAGATGGCATATTGTTTTAGCAGGCTCTCGCTTTCTTAGACCTTCTGAATCACATTAAGCTGCGGTAGAGGGAGAAAGCCTTGCAATTGTATGGGCACTTGAGCAATCACGGTATTTCACACAAGGATGCAATAATTTGTTGGTTCTGACTGATCACAAACCACTGGTTAAATTATTTGGAGACAGAACACTTGATGAAATTTCAAATTCTTTTATGGCGATTCAAGATTCTACATAAACCTGGTAAACTACACCTTGCTCCAGATGCAATGTCACGTCATCCAGTGGAAACCGTACATAAAACAAAAGATGAAGTTGAGATAAGTGCTTCTGAAATTTTAGCTGGAATACGTTTGCCAGACAGTGAGTGTATCATTGCAAGTAATCAAGTAGGTGACAATTTTCAAGCTGTGACTTTTGACCGAGTTAAAGAAGAAACTTTAAAAGATAAACAAATGATGAAGCTTATTCATTATGTTCAAGCTGGTTTTCCAGAGACCAAAGACCACCTACCATTAGAATTGCATGAGTTTTGGATAGTTCGCTATTCTTTGTTTATGATGGATGGGGTCATTATGTGTGGTGATCGTAAACAAGAACTTGATCATAATAAGCTTCTATCACCTAGCAGTATACTTCAGGATGATGTGTATAGAATTGTTATTCCTCCATCATTAAGAAAAGAGGTTTTAAGAGTGTTGCATTCTGCTCATCAAGGAGTCACTGCAATGAACAAGCGAGCAAAATTGATTGTTTATTGGCCGGGAATAATAAATGACATTCAAGGTTGTCAGGAAAATTGCAATAGTTGCAACTTAATTGCACCAAGCAATCCTCGCCTACCTCCAATTGAACCATTGATTCCAAAGGTTCCTTTTGAGTCAATTGTTTGTGATTATTTTCAGTTCAAAGGTTGGTATTATTTTGTAGCTGCCAACAGACTTTCAGGATGGACAGAACAACAAAGAATCAAATTGGGTACAAATGATTCTGGTTCAAAAGGGCTGTGTAAAGCTTTGCATTGTATTTTTGTGACTTTTGGTGTTCCAGTTGAAATATCTTCTGATGGAGGTCCAGAGTTTTCTTGCAAAAGTTACCAAAGATTTTCTGAAACGATGGGGTATACACCGTCGTATGTCATCTGCATATCATCCAGTGTCAAACGGTAGGGCGGAATTAGCAGTAAAGGCTTCTAAGCGATTGTTAATGGAGAATGTTGGTTCAAATGGTGAACTAAATAATGACAAAATAATACAAGCTTTACTTACGCAGAGAAACACGCCTGATCCAGGATGCAAACTATCACCTGCACAGATCCTTCTGGGACGAAATTTAAAGGACTCCTTGCCTTACCTCAGGAAGAGTATTATGGCTTACAATAACCCGCAGATCTTAAACATTTGGCGTAACGCATGGAGTAAAAAGGAAGAAGCTCTTAGGTCTCCCTATGTTAAGTCTCTAGAATTTAAGTGAGCACACAAGATTGTTGCCACCATTGAATTGGGTTGATCATGTCATGATACAGAATCAGGCAGGTAACTTCCCTAACAAGTGGGGGAAAAGTGGTGTAATAGTAGAGCTAAAAGACTATCATCAATATGTTGTCAAGATTGATGGATCAGGTCGTTTAACTGTACGAAATCGAATGTTTTTAAGAAAATTTAATCCTCCTGTTTGCAAATCTCAAAATAGTATCCCTTATCTTAGAAAAGCAAACATACCAACGCAGAAGTTGGTTTTTTCTGGCAACTATGAGAGAAAAGATTCCAAGGAAAGTTTTGATTGTGTGCGCTCCCATAAAGGAATACGTTTCAAAGCTGGAGATAACTTTGACAAAATTTGCAAAGCAAAACCAGCTACCTTCCTTTCACCTGAGGACTCAAATTGCACTGATGAAAGCCAATCCTCTACAAATCAGAAAAATGGTGTATTGTCTCGTTTGGACCCTAATGATAAATCTAGGGTATCTGAAAGAAATGTTAATGACAATGGAGTGTTTCCAGAAAATGAACTGCGTCGTTCCGTTTGTGTAAGAACCCGGAGAAAGATTTATGATGCCAAAAGTGGTACATACAAACCTGTTTAAACTGTTGTTAAAATTAATGTTTTTGTACAAATTGTAACTATGTTTATTGTAACATTTTAGTGATTTCCGTTCGTTTTGAGTGTTGTTTTGCTGATGTTAGCACAGAAAACTGTATTTAAGTTTGCAATTTTGTAAATAATTTGTTTTGTTAGCTAGAAGTGTCGTTTCATCTCCTTGGTGATAAAATCTGGGGGAGATGTATAAGTATTTACCTAGCTTTCATTATGTTTTCTTGTACAGATTTTATCATTCTTTTAATTAGTTTGTGAATAAACTCAACAAAGAAAGATATATTTATTTAACATCTTTATTCAAGACAATGCACATTGGAGTAATTACTAGAGAACTTGAATATGTTATATAGTATTTGAAATTAAAGATAATAACACAGGCTTTCCCAAAGTGGACTGCTTGGGTGCAATAAGCAGCAAAGGGGGAGAGGGGCGTGAGAAGTAAAGTGGCCACAGGGGATCATGAGGTCATAATTTGAAACTTACATTAGATATTCTGGAGTTAGTGATGAAAAGCAAAAAAAAAAGGTCTTATGTGTTTTAAACGGTTATTTTAAAACTTTTACTTGATATTATAGAACATTTCAGGATATTTAGGGGCCATTAGCTGTAAAAGGCGGAGCCACAAGGACATAATTTGAAAATTACACTAGATATTCTGGAGTGGACAATTTAAAAAAAAAAGTCTTAGACATTTTTAGTTGTAATTTTATTTTTGAGATTTCTTGTTGGAGGGGGCAATAGCTTTTTTTATTTCTTTATGAGAGAGCCTCATGAAAAAAGTTTGGGAAACCCTGATATAAAACAATAAGGTGTAAAATCCTAGAGATACAAACCAGCAGAGACTGTCAGAAAATCAAAAAATAATAATTTATTGACTGGCATTGTTTGATAAAAACTTGCAAATTATGTACTTTATATGATTAAAATATCTATTACAAACTTATTTATAATTAAGACAAACTGTAAAAATTCATTTGTCAGCAAAAACTAATTTTAACCAAAAAAAAATGTTAAGGTTTTAATCAAGACCAATAGTACATTTTTTATAAATAGATTTATTGTAACTTATACCTTAAAGTTAGTATCATAAAATTTATGTATGTGCTTTTTTCTTATTAATAAAATATATAAAGTCTTTCATAGTTTTTGAGCAACAAAATCTCAAATATAAGTAGCTAAAATTCAATTATGTGTTTGCATTTTGAAAAAGATGTTATTAAAGCTGTTTGCTCTTAGACAAACTGACTTATGACCATATGGGGGTCCACCTAATTTTCAAAACTTTATTTCAATTTACAGATATTTAACTTAACTATCAGACATTTTTTATCACCTAACAACTTTCAAAGAAAATTTAAAGATTAAAAGAATTAAAGTTGATGAACTGTAAAGATTGAATAAGGAGAAGTAAAATAAAAAAACTGTTTGAATAAACTTTTTTTTTTTCATTTAAATGTTTTTAAGCCAATCTTCTTTAAATTTTAACAGTGTGTCTGTTGTTATAATTTATTATTATTTAATGTATTCTACTAGTAGACTTTTATTTATTTAATTAGTTTTTCCTGAAAAAATATCCTATTTTTTGCTGTTTTTGATTTTATTTCTAATTTTTAAATTCATACACTAGAAATATTTTAACCTATTAACAGAATGTTTTCTGAAAGTTTAAGGTTTCTAGTTTAGAAGTCTTTAAAACTACTAAATGTTTTATGAAAATTTGAGGTCTAAGCTTGAAAAAATTGTAGAAAATAGATTTTTAGTGAATTTTTAAGTTTACAAAAAATTGGCCATGTAAAAATTAGGTCCATACATTTGTATTGGAAACTTTTTACAAAAACTAATTGACAACTTTTCTTCTATAAAAACAGGCTTCTAGTCTATAACTAAAGCTTTAATATAATAAGAGTCAATGTTTTTTTTTATATTGGTCCCCCCATAGCTTTAAGTTAAATTTTGTTTTCCTTAATAAACAACTTATAGTTTAGGTATAAAATTTTCATCTAAGGCCCATTACTATTTTTTGTTTAAAAATTCTTAACTACCCTTCTTTTCTATTAAAACTTAAGTAAAAAAGGTACTTATTAAAGGAGCACACTAAAATATAATAAAAATTAAACTCCTTATAATTCACTTTGTATGGTTTTATAGCTTAAGGAAGATGCTATTCACCACAACTTATTTAATTGGAATTTTTGTATGTTTAACAAGATTTTAAATTAAAATTAAAAAAATCTAGTTTTTAAAATATTAAACAAACAAATATTAATGAAGTCTTCGTAAAAGTTTATACTAACGAAAAATTTAAAGTTCAAAGAATATTACAAAGAATAAAGTACAAAAAATAAAAAATATTATAAAAAAAATAAGACTATTTTTTCCATGTTGTCACTTACTAAATAATTTTTACACTATAAAATATAAAAACTTGTGTAGAGATATATAATAGCAATAAATCACATATAAACAAAGAATCATAAACTTATATTCAAATCATCAAAAAATGTAGTTTTTTATCAAAGATTTTTTTAAACAATATTTATAAGAACTATCTTAATAAATATATAGGGTTAGATAATTATTTTGACTTAAATATTATAATGATATATTAAACTTTAATAAAACCCTTTAATTAATGTAAAATATAAACTTAAAATAACTATCTTACTTCCGCAGCCAGACGATCTAAATCTTGATAAATATTTGCCATTCTACTTCATAAAATTTCAATCTAAAATATAAACAATCATCATTAAACAAATCAATAGATATAAAACAATTTTATATAGTACAAATTTGCTATGTTAGCGTCTTGACTCAATTTAAGGGCATAGAAGGGTTAATCACTTAATTCACAATTTGATCTTATTTTATAGTTTTAACCAAGCTACAAGATGCTTTTTACAGATTTTAAAATATAGCAGTTTAAGATATAGCATTCAAAGTCGGAGACATCAATAGGTTCCTTATGGGGGGTGCAAACTAAAACAGTAAAAAAGGTTTCTTTTTTGTATATTTTTTTTTATAAAACTTTTATTTTTGTTTTTTTTAGTTTTGTTCTGACATAGTTTTCTAAATATTTCAAGAAAAATTTCCTGCAAGTTTAAGGTAGTTATCTCAAAAAATGTAGGAGAAGATAGATTTTTAATGATTTCTAGTTATTTGCAATTTACTTTATCAATCACAACAGTACTATAAATAGTAACATTTTAATTTTTCTTAAATCGTATTTCTAGTGAAAAACTATTGTTTATTGATTATTAAAAGCTATTATTTTTTTGTAAATTTTATTATTTTTATCAATTTTTGCATAGTTAGTCATTAAAAAATTATTATAGAATAACAGCTTGATAATCTATTTAGCTGTGAAATTTAGTAACTGTTTGAATTTGTAATAAATATTTTTCAAAGTTTAAATAGTTGTAAATTTAAACCATTAGGTTTCTTAAAGAATCATTGAACAAATATCTGCTAAGTTTTAGTAAATTATGTGAAGAGTCACAATCACAGTAGTCTACATAAAGTGTGCCTGTGAAAAATGAGTTTTTTTCTTAAGGTAGAAAAACATCAGAACTACTCACTCTCCCCTCTGCAACAATTAACGTTTTCTGAAGTCAAGCAAGTGAATTTGAGCTCATTCAGTGTTATTCCACCTGCCCTATCTTTAAATTTATTAAGAAAAAAATACCTTTTAACTAAAAATAAAACTAAATCTGTCTATGTAATAAAAAAAAATTAACTAACCGAAATAAAAACTTATCTTAACCCTTTATTGAAAAAAAGCTCTGGTGACACATCATTTGGCAAACACTCACAAGGTCAAAATCTCAACAGTAAAAACCAGAAAGTGTAGGAAAATCATGAAGCTCAAACCCCCAAATAAGTATGCTACAACAAAAAATACATCAACAATTCAATTATGTGCTTTGTGTAAGCCACCAGTGTGAACTCAAATAAATCAATATCTAATTTAATGTATTAAGTTCTATAAAGAACCAACTACAATAAAGAAATACTGTAAGTAGGAAAAAAGAGATACTGTTCGTATTTGAAAAATATAAATAAACTAAAATTAATATTTATATATTTTATTAAATCTTAATCTCTTAACAAAAGAAACAAATTACAAACTGGCTGCATATATTATCGTAAACAATTTATCTAAAAACTCTGTTAATAACTTTGTCTAAAATCAACTGTCTATTCTATTATTACGTAATACCTAATTTTGTATAATTTTATTGTTGTACTTACAAGTTTGCTTTTCATTGAATAATCAGAAACAGCTGTCCCAAGCAAAAGTTTATTTTGTGTATTTTAGTTCTATTATTATATATATATATTTATTTATTTATATTTATAATATAAAAGACAACTATATTTCAAATATTTTACTTAGTTTCCATGCTTATTGCATATCTTCAGAACAGAAATATTGTGTTGATATATATATATATATATATCAACACTAAAATCAAATGAAATAGTAAATATTTTATAAGTTTGTTAGTATTAACTTGTCATAAAACTCAAAAAATAAAAAATTATAATAAAAAATAAAAAGCTGAAAAAGATATCAACACAAAACTTAATACATATAAATTTACACCTTACCTTATAGTAACTAAAAAAAAAGTTCTCATAACTATGTTTAATTTTTTTAAATCTCAGGGACACTTATTTGTTTATTGAACAAAAAACTCAAATATTTGGTCTAAGGACCTAGTGTACAAAAAAACCTTTTGGTTATTGAGTCATACACCAGGATACAGTTTAAAGTCATGTCCAGGACAATCATAACAAGGGAAATAAATTACAGATAAGACATCAACCACTTTGAAGATAGGCAAAAGTGTGTACCTTATGTGATTTATTGTATTTGTTCTGCAAAAATTCTATAGTTTTGTTTACTAAAAACACTGTAAAATTTAAAAGTTTAAGGAAAAACAAAAAAAATAAAAGTTATTCATTTTAGCTTGGAGTTTTCATACTTTGCCATACATGAGGTCACATCACAACTACAATCAGCATTGCAATCGTTTGCTAGGAAAGCTATAAGCAGAGATAACTATTCAAAACATAAATTTTAGCGTTTGAAGATCCTAGCGAAACAAGTTCACTGGAATATATGATAATATTAAATTTAAACAGTATTCTTTCTTTATTACACTAAATAATAAATAATGAACTTCACCACACGACCAACAACAAAAGCACATGAGACAACCTACGACTGCTTTCGTCCTTATTAGGACTCATTAGGCAGGCATAGTCGCGAGTAACCGCTGTTAAGATCTTAACCAAGCGGGCTTAAGTACAAAGTACTGAACCGACTGTTTGTGAGTAAAGTTAAAAAAATGGCACAGCTAAATCATTCACAGCCAAACGTCTCAGACATTGTCAGCTTATTGTGAGATTATATTCTGTGATGCTCGTTTGATTAGTTTTACCAATATTAATTTCGGTCATCATCGACAAAGTTGAGATGTTCGCGGCATAAACAATAAATAATGCACTCCACCACGCGACCAACAACGACAGCATCTGAGAAAACCTACGACCGGTTTCGTCCTTATTAGGACTAATCAGGCAGGCATAGTCACGACTCGTGACTCACGAGAAACCGCTGTTTAGATATTACCAAGCGGGTTGAGGTACAAAGTACAGAAGCGACCGTTTGTGGGTAAAGTTAAATAAAAATTTATTACACTAACACGTGTTTCTTTGTGTTAACGGGTTACCATACTTCATCGGACCTATGAAGATCAATAAATACTGGAAGCAGAGATTTGATAACTTACTTAAAATAATTATAACATCATCATAATAACACACTTAAGCAGAAATATGTTTCTATGTGTCAACTGTCAACCCGTTAAAAAAAAGATACTGTTTGTATTTGAAAAATGTTAAAAAAAACTAGAATTAATATATATAATATATATATATATATATATATATATATTTACTAATATATTAAAGGTTTTATACAAAGTTCTGATCGATAGTGCTCGACAAATCAAATTGGAGCTTAATATTTATTTATTTAATTATAAACAAAAAAGTATAATTGTAATTATAATTGTAAACAAGAAAAGCGAAAGACAAAACATATGCATCCATTATCAAAAATACTTTTTTAACAAAATTAAAACCAACTAAATATTAAAACAAAATAAAATCGAAGCGGCAAACACGAGTATTTTATAGCATTTTATAACATTTTTCCCAACAGCCTAAAAAATTTTTCTAATAGCTTAAAACATTTTTTCCAAAATAACCTTTTTAAACTTTCCTAAAAAGCATAGAATAACATTTACAGCGTATTTCAAATTCAACTAATCGTTCAATAAACTGTACCATTACTACGTCATAATTACCATAAAAAATTCTAAAATCGAAATTTCTGTTTACTATTATAATAAACTACAACTCACTGAAGATCACATGAAATTTTACATTTCAATGTGTGAAACAGCTGTTTGAATTATAGTTTTTATATAATTAAATAAATAAATATTTACTAATATATATATATTAACACTAAATTCAAATGAAATAGTAAGTTTTTTATAAGTTTGCTAATATTAACTTGTCATAAAACTCAAAAAACAAAAGTAAAAACAAAAAATTGCAAAAGATATCAACACTAAACTTAATACATATAAAATATATAATGAAGAACACTCAAAATTTACACCTTACCTTATAGTTACTAAATAAAAAATTCTTATAACTATATTTCATTTTTTTAGAAAACATTAGCTAGTGCAATAAAGAAAGAATAATCTTTAAATTTTTTAATATTATAAGCAGAGAGATGTTTTCGAAAAAATGAATTTTTACCTCAGTAGTTTTTTACGTTTGTAAATGATAATATACATATTAAGATTTTTCAACGCACTTTTCTAAACTACAAAAAACATAGTTTTTTTAAAGCTATAATTTAATTATTTTTAGTCGTTAAAAACCTTGCATCATGTCTTCAAGTTATTGCTCAAGTACGGAATGTTTAAACTCCTTAATTTTTTATTGCCCTATCTTTCTCTTTCTAATTAATTATTGTTTACTGAATAACAAAAAAAAAAAACGCTCAAAAGAATTGGTCTGAGGACCTGGTGTACAAAAACCTTTCGGTTATCGAGTTATACGCCAAAGCAGTTTAAAGTCATGCCCGGGACAATACCTTTTTAAAGACATTAAAGTGTTTGTATTTGTTTATTACTCTTTGAAATCGCGAACATCGTGAGTTAACCTCAACTATCGCTTGTCTTTTACTACTACAGTTAGACTTAGTAGTTGTTTTTTTCTGTTACTCAAAATAAGTTTAAAAACACTGTCGTCCAAACTTCAACCGCTTTTGTTGTCTTTACTTTATTTGTTCTTTTGGCTAATGGTCTAACTGAACCAATCTTTAAACTTTTTTTTGCTTCCTTTCCAGCATCTCCTCAACTAAATCCTTTCAAAAGTATGACTCTATGCACTCATCTTTCAAATAGTCTTAGAGGTTTAAAGTAGTCACAATTACGCTCACCTTAATCTTATCGATTATATAAATATAATAAGTTTTTAATTCGAGCAAGGGTGATAAAATCTTCTTAAATATAAAACTTATAATTGACGGTAGGTTTCATTTAATTTTTAACATTAACCCACCGTTTTCCTGTTCATCTTTAATGAAATAAACAGCTAGAAACTTAAAGTTTTTGTTTTTACTTTGGAAAAGCATTTTTCTAAAATAAATTTTTAGTCTTAGTTTTAAATACATTTTAGGTTTTTAAATATAGCCAATAATAGTTTTTTTTTTATTTCTTATGATTTTCAAATTTTTTAGTTATACGTTGCAAAATATCTGAATACGTTAAAAACATAGTTTTAGAACTTAATTGTTTTTTAGTATTTTTAAGGTTTTAAAATTTAAAAACTGTATTTAAACTAGAAGCTTCATTTTTAACTTGAACACATTTAATGTTTAAATTTAGTGAATCTCTTAATATAAACCTATTAAAGTTTGTTTTACAGCAAGAAAATTTATGTTTTAATAGTTATTTTTCACTTGCGTACGACAAAAATTTCAAAAGTTTGTCAAGCAAAAATAATTAGTTTAACTAAAAGCATTCAAGGGCGTGACTAGACTTTTTTAGTGTGTTAGCAAAAAAAAATTTTTGTACAATATTAAAGTATTTTCTGTAGTAGCTTTTTATATTAACTTCAGAAAGTTACACAGCTTTTTACTACATAACTCTCTAAAATTTTCTGAAGTAATTCTAAATCTTTAAACTTTAAACAGTTTGAAAATATCAGTAAAACTGTATGCGAAATCTTAATAAGTAATTCAGATCTTAAACTTTTAGTAAAATAATTAAAATATAAACCTAAGTCCTGCTAATATTGAAAGTATGAAACTTCGCCTTACATATAGAAGCTAACATGTATAACGAATACTTTTACACATAAGTGACTAAAAACAAAGTACTAATATTTTTTTTGTCTTAATGATAGAAAAACATACTCAATGATTTGTAAATAAATCACTTAGTCAAACAGGTCAAGTCAAAGTAGTATAGCTAAATGTCAAATATAAATTAAACACAAAAACTTTATTTTCAAATAAACTAGTAGCAAAAAGAAAAACGATTTTAAAACTGATAAGAAATTGTAAAACTACGGCTTTTCTATTGTTGAAAGATAAAAACAATCTGCAAGTAGGTCAGGTTTCTTGACTAAAAAGCAAACTCTTAAAGAAATAAAATCGTTTAAATTTTTTTTTACAAAAACTTTTGATTAGATAATTTTTTATATATAGTTTTTTGTTTTTAATATTCTCGCTTTGTAATTATAAAATTTTAAAATACTTTGTTCTTTACTAAATAAAAAACTTAAGAAACTACATCATTTTTGCATACAATAAAAAAATTTATAACTATTTTGGGGTACAAACTTTATTTAAAAAGTAACATAAAAAACTTCGTATTTTTATTTAAGTTAAGTAGAAAATTTTTAGTAATCCCCTAACAACTAATATTGTATACAACTAAGCTAAATAATTTAATATTATCTTTTATGGAAGCTTGATAATAAAAGCTTGATAATAGCTCATAACTAATTTAAATTTAGTATTTGGAATAATTACTGTTCAACTGAGAAGTTGCTAAAATTAAGTAAAAAAAAGTATTAAGCAAGACAAGTAAGTAAATAAAAACTTAAGATGTTTAAAAGATATTAAACTAAAACGTATACATGTTATAAATTAGATAAACGTAAATAAAAAACAGCTAAAAAAAAGTTTAAAGATATAAATATAATTGAAATTTGTTTGATGTACACATTCAAAAGAAAAAAAGGAAACATAACAAATATAAGAACTTTAAAGGAATTATAATAAAATATACTAAACCCAATTACAAAACAATTTTTAATTAAAACTAAAATACAATAACAATTATAAATTTATATAAACAAACTTTTATTTGCACAACTTTGTGCTTATGGTTTTTATTAAAAAAATTCTAATAAACTTAAGTGATAAATATTATGTCTTTAAGTGAAGATTGTAAATTTGTTATCATCATAATTTTTGGAGCATTCCAGATAGCTTAACAAACGATCTTCAATTGCCAAATGACTTATGCTAGGTTCACTACCTATATCGGCCATTCAGTTTCTATGGGTTTTTTAAAGGCTTAAAAAAGTCTTGTCTACTTAATTCTAGCAAAAACTTAGCTAAATAATACTTATTTCAAATACTAAATTTAAACTTATTCTTTGTGCAACTTTGACCCGTTCCCATTTTCTTTAGCTCAGTTGTAAACAAAAGTAGTTGCTAAGGATATACTCAAAAATTTTGTACCGAATTTCAAAAAGTAAAAATTTTTTGTAGTTATTTTTCTTTGTATATAATTTTATTCTACAAAAAAACTTACATTTTTGCTAAAAATATACAATAAAATTTTATTCTTAAAAATGTACACAGTCATAAATTAACTTTTTATTAAACTGTTTTAAAAGAAAACCATATTCAATCGCTTCTTTTTATAAACTTTTTCCACTTTTTTTAGGGGAAGGAAACCAGTCAATGCACACCCTTAAAAGCATTATAAAAACCCTTTAAAACAAAAAATAATAATTAGGAAGTTAGTTTTTGGTGTTTTTTATAATCGATTTTAAATATAAAAGTTTTTTGGAAGTGTGATGTTTCGCAGATAATCAAAAACAGTTATTAGCTTATTTTGAACATTTACTAGCGATAAACATGTTTTCTAGTAAAAACAATTAGAGCTTACAATCATTACTCTATTTAATTAAAAAAACATATCAGGACAATCCTTATGCTCTGTAGTTTTCTAAGTTTGTATTTATTTTTTTTTATAAAAATAAAAACATTTACAACTCAAAGCTTAGCTAAATTAAGCACATTTGTTTTTTGTAAAAATATACACTTGTTTCCAATGCGCTTCTACTATTAAACAATTATTACTTATGTGAAATAAAAAACACATCAGGACAATCCTTTTGCTTTTTAGTATTTTAAGTATTTATTTATTTTTGTTATAAAAACTAATAAAAATTTAGTTTTACAACTTAAAGTTTAGCTAAATTTAACTTAGTTGTTCTAAGTAAAAGTACACGCTTTTTCCAATGTGCTTCTACTACTATAATTGTTATTTATGAACCAACGAGAAAAATCCGTGGTTTTAAAAGTGTAGTCTTGTCATTGTAAGTTTTTATCGTTAGTTCAACTTGTTTTTATTATAAATCTATTAAACTTGACCAATTAGCTAATTTTTAAGTTCTATCTCTACACTCGACTGTTCCGTCATTTTATGTCTTATAAACTTTTGATTCTTTTTATTTTTTTATTTTTTAACCTTTTTTTTATTCTTTAAATTTCTGACTACAATTCACTTTTATTTGTTCTTGTAGAATCTTAGTCGAAAGTACTAAACAATAAATGAAAAATTAAGAAATGTGTTTTGTTATATTTTCAGATAAATTTCATACAACTAGGTAGTCTTAAATTCATGCTTTTTTAAAAACGACTAACCTTTTTTCTTAAGTAAAAAATGTTGAAAATTTTAACAAATTTTTACCAAAAGTATATTAATTAAAAAAACAAATAACTTTAAAGCTTTTTTTGCGAAGATAAATGTATATCCTTTTAATATTCAATAACTTTACGTTAGCATTTTTATAAGTGTAAAACAAAAGAAATTATATCGAAATAAAAAGTTCAAAATTCAATGAGGTTTTATTAAAGTGATCAATTTGTATTTTTTTCAATTTTGTCAATAACAGTCTTTAAATAACAGTTTGATTAACCTGTTAAGTACTTTTTATTTGAAAATTTCGATTTAATTTTGGGTAAATAAAGTATGCATTAGAAAAAGTAAACAAACATTTTATCCAATTGAAAATGTAACAAGTTTTCCAGCGGCAAAGCATTTAACTTTAAATGAACAATTTTGAATTTCAAACTTCGTTTGCTAAGTGAAATTACTTACCACGCGCAACACCTGCTTCATTCAGTTTTACAATCATGTTTCAATCTCGTAGTACTTTTTATTAGTTACAAGTGACTTTTTCTTTATCGAAAATTTACTAAAAGGAAGTTTGTTGATGAAAAGAGATGTACAGGCAACTGTTGAATCCTGTTGCTTTCGCCGCTGAACTTTCTAATCAACCAACAATCAATATTTACACATTTGAAGTTACGGGATTCTGTTTGGTGTAAACGAGAGAAGAAGATGAAAAACGTTTTGCATACAACGAAAAGAAACGCTAGACAGAAGTTGAAAAAACTTCTAGTTTCGTTTTTAAATTTTTAAACGTTAAAAGCTATCTTTATTTTTGTTCTAGACTTGAGTTATACTTTTTTGTATGAAAGCTATTAAGTTTTTGTTATTGTAACTACTTTTGAATTTTTCGTAGATATTCTTGTTTAAAGAGTAGAAACTACTTTTAAATCGTAGATTAAAAGACGATTTAACTAAAAACGTCATCAAAAATATTAAAACAGTTATTTAAAAAAAATGGAACAAGAGTTATTTTGTCCTCATTGCAAACAACTGTTTGATGATCCGGTAGTTTTGAAATGTGGCCACAACATTTGTTTCAAGTGCGCAAAAACTTTAGTACAAAAGCAACAGGTTAGATTTTTATAGAGCTAACTGTTACATCCTACTTAATTTTACTATTTTAGTAAAAAATTGTAATATATTATATAATCTATTGGTGATTGATTAATTTGATGATTAAATTTATCTTTACTAAGGTTATTGATTAAAAAAAACTCAATATAAAATTCTTTCTAAAAACAAGGTTTTACTTATAAAAACTATGCTTTTTAATTCAAAAAACTAAAAATTACATTTTAAATTCTATTAATTAAATATTTTAAAAGCTAATTATTACATCTTACTTAAATTCATATCTTTTATAAATAATAACCTGTAGTATAAAACTAGTCTAGTATTACAAAGTTGTGAAGAATAAAATAAATGTTATAGTTATTGGATAAAGTTATAGTTATAAAGTACATTAAGTTTTTTTCTAATCTTAAAACTGACCAGTCTATTTCCTACTCTTAGCATAATTTTTCAAAACTAACTTACGAAAATTTTAATAAAAAAAACAAATAAACTAACGACTTTTTTACTTTAGAAGTTGTCAGCAAAAATCGAGCAAAACTTGGAAGCATTGAACGCGGTGGAGTCCCCAAATAGAAAAACTTCTGAATCCCTGAACTTCAGCGACTCCGACAGCGGCTACTCGCAGTCCTCCAGCACCACCCAGAAACAAAGCGGCCGTTTCTCGAAAACTTCCAAAAAAATTCCCGCCTCGTCGGACAGTGTTGAAAGTTTCAACGAGGCGGCGAAGGAAAATCAGAAGATAAACCTGCCGCTCCTCCCCAAATCCGTTTGTTGCGTCACGTGCCCCAGCTGTGACGTCACAATGTTCCTGGACGACAGGGGAGAAAATAGCTTGAGGCGCAACCACTTGCTGTGCTCAATCGTCGCCCAGTTCAAGCAAAAAGCTGAAAAAAATTTTGGCGCCAACTCGGATGTCGCGAAAAAGCCCCCGAACCGAAAAGAGTGGCAGAGATGCGAGATGTGCGAGACTTCTTCTAGGCAGCTGGCCACGGTCAGATGCAACCAGTGCGACGTCAACTACTGCCCCAACTGCCTCGACGCCTACCACCCCGACAAGGGACCGCTGGCCGCCCACCAATTAGTCCAAGTTGCCCAGCAGGCCACCGTCAAAAGGAGCTCGTCGTCGCGACTTATGAGGGGGCAGAAACCGAACGCGACCAAAAGGTACTCGGTTGCGGTGGACTCGGTCGGAAGGGAGAAAAGGGTCCTGACGACACCGGAAACGGGGGTTGGCTGCGCGAAGCACGAAGACGAGGTGATTTCCCTGCACTGCGAAACTTGCACCATGTCCATATGCGTGGAGTGCCAGCATGAGCATACGGGTCACGACGTCAAGCCGATCGGCATGCAGTTCAAAGAGCACAAGGTTTGTTTTTTGTTTTATTTTGTTTTTTATAAGCTTTATAAAGGAAATCTTATCAGCGACGTGTTTTTTAGCTTGAAGACAACTTGTGCAAAACAACCGAAACTAAGCTCTTTGGTATTCAATGTTTACAAATTTCCTTATATTTTGAAAATAAATGAACATTATTGATTTTGAGATAACTATTACTTTAATTCTATGTTTAAAAAAATTTGGTCACACCTAAAGAATATTTTCTAATTATTCCGGTAATCAAAGTACTTTTTTCTTTTAAAGTCCGTCTTTTATAAAAAGCTTCCGAACCATTTTTAATGTAAACGTTAAATTAATAATGGTTGAAGCTTTTTTATTACACTACTTAAATTATGAAAATAAAATCTGCAAATAAGTTAGTTGCATGTTTAAAGTACGTCGTAATACTTTGAAACGATTAAGCATATTGTGTAGCAATCTGCCGCGCAACTACGCATGTTTTGCCCTGAGAAAATAACGCGTAAGCAAACGGCAGGTGCGAACCCAAGCTTTAATTATTCAACTAAAGATTTAAAAAACAACAAGCAAACATTTGACTCCATTGTTGCCGCCAACACGATAAATCATGTTTGAAATGACACATTATCAGCTTACCATACTGCGCGCAATGAGCAGATGTCTGCAGTGTAATGTCTGTTTTGCGCACAACATCCTGCCTGCTAAGTGCAAACAGCTCGGTAGTAACAACTGAATCATTTGTAGCAATTTTTTGTTCGAAAACCTGCAAACCAGATGCTAAAAAAAGTTACATTTGTTTTTGGTTTTGAACTTTTGATTTTTACATTCGAATGTGAACAAAATTTTCAAGATTTTTTAATTTAAATTACGATACTGCAAAATATCAACAAAACAACATGCAGTACATTGATAAAAAATACTTTTTGAAAACTACTGTTGTACACTACTCTAACGATAATAAGATAAAAGTTTTACAAGAACTATAGACAACATGTAAATAAACTAAATGCACTTATTAAATATATATAATTATTCAAAATGAAGATATCATAAGCAACTATTTTTGCTTTTAAATTTTACTTAGTATTTTTTTTATTTTAGTTTTAGTTAATCACATCATAAATAAATAAATTTATAATTATTTTTTTTAGAGTTAATTCGTAAACACTTGTTCTTAAACTTTATTAATTTTTCTTCTCATTTTTACCTTTTTTTTAAACAATTATTTACAAGCAAAATATTAATTTTGTAATCAAATTAGCTTTTGAATAGCTTCATCAGCTAGTTTTCTACTAGCTTACTGAAACTAACATTTAAAACAACTTTTTGGAAAAACTTTTTCAGCTATCAGTTAATATAGGCTTTGAATTTAAAATCTTATATCTAAACCGCTGTTAAATAAAAGACTTTTCGCAGTTACTTTAATCTGACTTACATGAAAGCTACAACGCGCAAGAAAAATTATTGATCAGTACTGTAAAAAGTATTAACTAATTTACGTATTTAGCTTGTACTTTCGTTTTACTTTCAAAATTACGTACTTAAATTATATTTAAAACTAAATTTATTATCAAGTTGATATAATTTAAAAGCTGTTAACAAAATGCTATGAAAATAATAATCTTTTAATAAAATTAAGTTAAACTAAAGGCAAAATTTCAAAAGCATTAACTTGTTTGCAAAAAAAGTCAGCCTAAAATCAAGTATTAATTAATTTCATAAATTAATTATAACAGACAAAACTTAGCAAACAAATGAGTTTATTGTCGTCAAAAGCGAGAAAAGCGAAAAATTATGTGGAAAGTTTGCAAGATGTAGAAGCTTCTCTTAAAGTAATTTTATTGGTTTTAAAATTGACAGTTTTAAAATATATTTGCTAGTTTTTCAACCTTTTTCACATTCTAGATTGATATATAAAAGTTTTAGTTTTTTGTTTTGTTGTAATATAGTAAAAAATTGTAATGAAATTAAAACAAAAAAAGAAAAAAAATAGACATTTTGCTGTTTTACATTCTATATAAATTTATGGTCACGAAGTGCGACAGAATCTTCAATTGAAACACTTTACACTTGTTTAAAATATTACTGTTGTAAACTAAAAATAGTAGTTTTGAAATCAATTTTTTGACGTAGGCTTTGTGGTATTTTATGACATTTTCTTTTTTAAAAAACAAATAAGATGTTATAAAATATCTTTAGCTTTCCTAAAATTTCAAGATAGTAACTTTTCTTAATGCTAAAACCAAAACTTTGTCTTTCTGTAAACCAAAACTTTGTCTTTACATTTATTTAAACAAAAACAGAAAAACTCAGAATGCCTAAAGTTAAAAACAACTACATATTTTGACAATGTGATGAACTTAATTGAATCAAAGAAACAAGAATTGTTAAATTTCATTCAAAAAGAAGAAGAAGCTAAAAAGAAAGTTAGTATCTATTTTTTATTTTAAAACTTCAGAGTTATTGTACAATATACATGTATAGTTTCTATAAACGTTAGCTAGTTTTTTTTTACAAGGTTTTTAAAATTTAAATTAAGCAGATTAGATAAATATAAAATGGGTCTTTTCAAATATTAAACTAACTAGTACTAACAAAAGTTTAGCATAAAAAATTACTTTTATTATTTTATCTAGTTTTTTACCTTTTTAAAGCTGTAAAAAACTTAAGTTTTTTCCTTACTCTCAAGTATAGATATTTTTTTAATTAATTTTGATTTTTTACATCAATATAGCCTTTCGAGTACCTACAACTTTAACAAACTATTTTTTTTAGTTTAATCTCAATAAAAGTATATTGAGTTTATTATCTTTTTACTACTAATGAGCACACATGGTACAATAAAGTTTTTTTTTTCAAGTTTTGAAGTAGTAAATATTTTGTGAACTAATTTCATGATAAAAGATAAGTTCATCAAACTAACAGTTGATCAACGAGCAGTTGTTGTCAACAACGACCAAGCTGAGACAAACCACGGGGCTGTTAGAGTACTGCATCGAAGTAATGAAACAGAACAACTCGGAATCATTCTTACAAGTAAGCTAACTATACTGATTTGTCTGTAAGTTTTTATTATTAGCAGTAGTTTAAGAAAAAAAACATTGTGACTAATTAGTTGGTTATGTCATGTTTTCAAGATTTATTTAAACTTCATGCTTAAAAGAAAACAGTATTTTTATAACTAAATGTTTTTATCGCAATTAAAAAAAAAACAATTTATCAAGTTTATTATTTTATAAAAACGGTTAAAGGTATCAGCAGACCTGATAGAGAGAGTTGCGTGTCAAACCCACCAGTGGAGTGCGAATTGTTTGCAGAAGAGAATCAGCAGTGAATTGAACATTGCCCTCAGAAACCACAGCTTGACCGACGAAATTAACAACATTGAATTTTTCACATTAAAAGGTAAACAAACAAGAATTGAAACTACAAAAATTTTATAAAATCAAGTATTTTAGTTAACAAGTAGTTTTTTAAACTAAATTGAAAAAAAAACTTAGTTTCAGCAATTCAAAAAATGGTCAACAAATTGTTTTAAAAAAAATACTTTTAGCAATTCCACCTACGCCAGCAGTAGAGGTTAAAAAGTGTTTATCAAGAAACAACTCAGTAACCATCAGTTGGAAAATAAAAAACGACGAAGGTCTATGCGACGGATTCAAACTTGAGATTGACGACGGAAACCATGGTCCATTCAGGGTATGTTTATTGAAATAAATTTATTTTCGTTTTCTCCTACGACTTCTCATTTTTGTTACGAACATATTTTATTGAGTTTATTAGTAACGTGTACTCAAAATTTTATACTTAATTTTTTTTATAACACCGTGGAGAAATAAATATTTACAAAGTACTGTTTAGTTAAAACCATTCAAACTTTTCGTTGAAATTTTGTTAACGCAACAACAAACACCAGGAAGTTTACGCCGGCGAGGAGAAGATGTGCACGATAGACGGGCTGCACTTCAACAGCATCTACAGGGCGAGGGTGAGGTCGTACAACGTGCACGGAACGAGCAGGAGCAGCAAGGAGGTTCACCTGCAAACCGCTGAAGGTTCTTGTTTCGTTGAAAATGTTGAAATAAGTAATTGAAGTCTGGTCACTGTAGTTTGTCTTGGACATAGTGCACTAGTTAATTTTTAAATGAATTTTTTGTTTTCAATTATAATACTTTTTTTAAAAAAGTACGTACGAATTTTGTCGTTTAATATTAAATTATAAAATATAAAAGGCAATGAAGTAAATATTAGTGAAAATGGTCTTGAATGAGTTAATGCTTAAAAACTTAAACAAAACTATGTATGTTCTAAAAACAAAAAACTTAAAAAGTTTTACATTTTAAAGTAATAAGTAAGAAACTTTTTTTTAAATATTTTCTATATTTTTCATTTAAAACAGTTAAAATTAACATTTTAAATACTTAAATAACTTGTTTTAGTCGAAAAACTCGGCATAACCTTATATTTACTTATGTTAGTTTTATTTCTGTAGTTATAGAATAAAATTTAAGTTAAAAGTTTATTACAAAACCTTCTTATAATAAATCTATAAGTGTAGCTTATTATGGATTTTTGATTTTAACATTATAAAACTCAGCTAACCATAATCTTGTTACGAAAGTTAATCATCAAAATATACTTTTAGCAATGGAGAGTTACTATATTTTAAAAGTTTTCAAGTTTTATATTATTTTTAATATTATATTCTTCCCCCGCAACTTCCATATGCTTCTTTGTTTTAAATTAACTCGTGCCAGCAATGCAGGATATGTTTTAATGGCTAGACATAAAAATTACCTTTTTAATACTTTTGTCTCCATTTAAATTTATGAGAGTTCGCCAAGCAAAAAATGTTAGATATAATATAAGAGGAGAAAAGTTCTGAGCCATTTGAATAATAAAAAAGTTTGTTTGAATTAGGTATTATGATATCAATATTGCTGTTTTTTTCAGTTGCATGCTTTCAGTTTGACAACAATGATGCGAAACTGTACGACTGCAAATTCGAAAATAACTTTACAACTTTGACGAGCTTCAACTGCAAAACCAAAGTTGTATTTGCCAATGTTGCTTTTTCAAAAGTACGTTCAAGTTATTTGTAAACTTGTTTTTAAAACAAATTTGTATACTTTTTTTAGTAAGGTATAAAAGTTTGTATAAAAATCGAACTGTACTAAACTTTAACTCGTAATAAACAAAAATTTAACACGTTTTAAAGGTTTTTGAAAGTATCGACAAAAAGAGAGTCTTTATTTCTAAGGTTGCTTTTTCCAAAATACTTTGAAGTTAATGTAATGGCCTGTAAATTTGTATATTTAAACTGCTTAATAATATTTAGAAGTTAAATAATATAAACAAAATACATTAGAGATAAACTTACAGTTATTATTAAACAAAATTGTTAAATACGTTTTAGCATTTTCTAAAAATTCAAAACTCCGCTGAAGCGAACCTTTTTATTTTAAACAATCATAAATAATTAAAAATCATATTAACTAGATCATATTTAAAACCCATTAGATTTCAAACAAACATTCAGGGATCGCACTACTGGCAGTTCAAAGTTTTGAAGCCGCCGACGAAAGGAAGCTGCGTCGGGTTCGGTGTTGCTCACTGTGACGTCACAAGGTCGGATCACGTGGGTTGTGACATATGCAGTTGGGGGGCCGTCTTCACCCAACACCACTGCATTCACAAACACGCGGGAAACATTTTAAACAAGTAATTTTTCCAAGTTTTGTGTTCTATTTGTTGACATGAGGAAAAGCTTTACGTCACAAGTCTTTTTGATTTTGTATGACATGTATTTACAAAAGTTAACCATCTAATAGTTTTGGTGTGCATTTTTATGACGAGAATTGGGAGTCATAAAAGTTCTAAATATTTTAAACAAAAAGATTATTGTAATATCAAAATTTTGAGTTCTAATATTGAAACAAATAAAAGGTTTATATCAATCTAAAGTCACAATAACTGTGTGCTTTTACATGTTCTTAAGCTTAATAGAAATTTTAGCACGCATGTTTATAACAAAAATAAAAACATTTCTGAAACATTATTTTGTTGTAAGTTGTCTATAAAAACAAGGATTAAATTTACAGTCTTCGACATTTTTTATTTTTGTATAACAGTTACAACTAGAGTTAAATCAACATAGTGTTTTATGTAAAAAAGGCGTTTTATTATGTCGTTATGATTAAAAAACATTACAACTTATCAATGTTATATAACTATAAAATATACAAAACAAATAATATATTTTCTGTAAATTTCTTATTTTTGTAAAAGCAATAGTAACAAAATTTCACAAAGCTTTTTGATTTGTTATAATTATCAAGTCTTTGAACAAATTTGTCTCACTAAAACTATACAAAAAAATATATTCACATCTAACTAGACATCTGCCCAGTTTATTTTTCCTAGTCACAAGTTCTTTAACTGAACATTGTTGCTACGGGTTTGATTTAAAACCATATGTTACAAATGTTGCCCGCAACATCTGATTTTAACTTAAACTACAAATTGAATTAAATCAAACATGTTCTGCAGCTGTAAGTAGCGCGAATAACGCTTGAAACTTTTACTTCAATCGATAACTTAGTTTGAATTTTAAAGAAATGTCTCTCTGCTATTTTAAACGCATATTTATTGAGAACTGACTTGTTAAAAATTATAACACAAAATACTTTGATTTTAACTGTTTCAGATTTGAAAAAGGTATAAAAGTCGGATCGGTGATAGGGATGTTTCTGCACTTTGCATCTAAAACACTGACAGTTTTCAACGACGGAATGCAGCAGGGAGACCCTATAAGCATTTATAACCAAAATGAAAGACTGGAAAGCAAAATTTACTATCCTGTTATCAGTTTGAACAAGAGTACACAGGTTTTTGGTTTTGTTAATTATGAAAATTATCTACACAATTTAACAATTAAAGGTTTTAAAATGCGAATAAAACTTATTAAATATGTTTAAATTAAACTGTTTCATTTAAAAACAAAATTAGTTTAATTTGTATAATTAAGGTTTGTTTTATACAACTATAACAAAAGAATTTCTAGAAGTTTAGGTAACAGTTATATATTTATGTAGTTGTTACAGTTTTTAAGACTTGATAACTTGCTAATAATTTTTAATTCAAGATAATGTATTAATTCTTAATACTTATTAATATTTTTGTGTCATTTTCTCAATTATTTTTATTAATAGATAAGACACACATCTTGTCTTATTTAACATTAATAGTACTATATCTCTTGTACAACAAAAATCAACCAGTATTTTTTATTTTAAAAGTTATACTATCGAAGTCAAGATATTCTTTACAAATTTTTAGTAGCTTAAACTAGTTCGACTTTGACGGTTAATCATAAAAGCTTTGTGAGTGCTTTAACGTTTTCTGTTTTGTTTGAATAATACACAAGTATAACTCAAAACAATAACAGGTGACACTTCAGACTGGCATGGTGTGCCCTCAAAGTCACATTTCAATGCCTCAACACCAAATTTTTCATCAAAAACAAATAAGCTC
The DNA here is from genome assembly GCF_965202585.1 of Thalia democratica. Taxonomy (NCBI): domain Eukaryota; kingdom Metazoa; phylum Chordata; class Thaliacea; order Salpida; family Salpidae; genus Thalia; species Thalia democratica. Next base: position 7,112 of record NW_028139384.1, on the reverse strand, counting down.
ATGAAATTAAAATAAAACAAAACTTTAAAAAATAATTTAACTTGAGCCACTTTTGAAACAAAATTTTGTTTTTTGCACCAAGATTTTAGGAAATGTTATCGATTAAGTTTCGATCAGTGAAAGGGGGGCGAGCAACGAATGTAATGTGCAAAGTGCTTGAGCGAACCTTTACTGTTTAAAAAGTTTTTACATTTTGCATTTCATTTCTAATCGATTTACCTTTGTATGTCTTTTTCGTGTGTTATGTTTGGTAAGGAGTAACTAAATGTTTGTTTTCTAATATTCGTTTTAATAAAATTACAAACTTAAAATAAAAGTTCTTACTTAAAAAAGTACTTTAGTTATCAAAGCAATCGAAGTTTATACTTTTTAAGTACAGTATTTCAACTTGAAGAAACCTTAAATAAATTTTACAAAAAGGAATAACTTTTGTACTATTATTAACTTAAAATATTTTATCATCAAACAAACACCTTATAAAAGTATAACTATATTGTTTTTAATCTAACAATCTAGTTTTGATTATGCTAATAAAGTTCTAGTTAAAACTTTGTTTATATAAATATATAAAAAGACAGATGTTTTGTAATAAAAAATACGTAAATAAAGCTCCAATTATGTACTTCAATACTGCTTCTTATTATAAATTTTTTTTTAGCTAAAAGAATGTTAGAAAAAATCAAAAACTTTTTTTTTGCATAATAACTAAAATGAACCAAAAAATTACTTTGTTTGTGCAATTTGCAGTATTTATACCATTTCTAATTTGGATTTTAAAAAGACTAGATTAAAATTTTTGGATTTTTACATTTTAAGATTTTTAAATTAAAACTGTTAGGAATATGCAGACTATGGTTTGAAATAAATGGCTAGCAATTAAAACCTATAAACTTAAACTTAATTAATTATTTTTTTTTTAGATAAGTTAAACTAGTTAAACCTAGTCTACCTAAATCGAAATGGTTTTGATCAAGCTTAAAAACATAATAAGAGCTAGATCTTTATAAACGCTTTTATATTATATATAGCTTGACTAATATAAAGCGGTGGTTTTCTGACAACGTTTAAAAAATATTTTCTTTTCATACGTATTTCATACACAGTTTTAACGTTTTTTATTAATTATATTCTTTAATGAAATGATTTAATCAATTAAAGTTTAAAATAATTTAAAGGTCACTTTACCAAAAAGTTAGAAAATTTAAATATTTTATATTAAGTTAGCTTTGTCACTGGTAGCTTATTTTTCTTAAGAACTTTTTCAGTTGGCGAACGGTTCGAACGTTGGCAAACCATATTTTTAAGAAGAAATCTTTGGCGGATAACTTGCTTTTAAAAACTTATTCTATGATAAGTCTAAAACATTTAAATAGTAATTCAATTGGTAAGCAATAATATGTCTTTTAAAACTGTATTGACAGCTTTAAAAAAATAATTGTTAATTATAATTATTGTTAGTTTTGCGCGAGCTGTTTTCAAGATAGAAAATACGTTGCGGGCCGTAAGTTATCCAGCCCTAAGAAAAGACTGAATAAATTTTGATGCGAGATAAAATAACATAAATTTTTTTAAAATAATTTATTAAGAAAACTCTCAAACTTACAACTATGCTACCAAAATTATGTCTTTTTACTTTAAATGTATATAAAAGTTTGACTTGTATTTTAAATGCTTAAAAGTATCCACTGGCTAGTATAAAGCTCATAGTTTATAATTATATTCGAAGAAAATCGCCCATAATCTCTTCTACCACTATTAAAGCAACTAAAAAACATGCATTTTTGTACATCTTTGTTAAATTACAATTCAAAATAGGTATAAATAACAATAAAAAACTAATTAAATTGCAAAATACTACATAACAATGTTGAAATTCGTTTTAACATAAAAAATTAGACTGAACTTTTTTTTTATGAATGTAAGTTTGTTAGAGAACACTTTAAAACACAAATAAATGTTAGATATTTTTATTAAGCTAGTTTTGCAACACCTTTTAAGAGATATTTTGAATCTGAGATTTAGTTTAGACAGTTAAATCTAATTTTATACCAGAAAAAATCTGGTTTTAAGAAATAATTCATAATTCTATATTTATTAGGTAGCATATATGTACTGTTGGTTGTCTGTTATAAACTATATCAAAGCACAGGTTTCTTAAAACTGTATTTAAAAAATTAAGTCATTCAATTGTTCAGTTTTAAAATTTTAATTTTGTTATTTACTTTGATTACAAAAATAAAATTATTAGTCGAATATATACATACCCCACTGAATAAGTTATACCTTAAAAACAAATATCTATACACTAGTCAATTATGATACCCAACTTGATTAATTAATGTTTGTTAAAACTAGTATAAGAATATCATCAGAATAGGTTTAACTTATTTTTAAAGTTCATAAATTTCAAAGTTTTTTACAGCTTCACTTTGAATTTTTTATTTTTTCAAAATAAGTAAAAATATGATATGAATATAATAAAGATCTTATTTAGTACCACCATACAAATTTTAGTTACCATAAGAACTTTTATTCCTCTATTAATTAAATTTGATTGCTTTGATCAGTAACTTTAAAAAACAAATTTTTGTAAAACCTAACCTATGATATCCTAAATTCAAAAATTAGCTATACATAAAGAATAATATATTTAATCATTATAAAATAAAGGTCTTTTCTATAAACATTTTACTTTAAGTAATTTGTGTTTGTTAATACTTATAAGATTAATATTGTTCTTCCTAGAACAGGGATCTGTAGCTTTTAGTAAGTCGCGGGCCAATTTTCCTGAAAAAAAGTGCACATGGCTTGCATTGTAGAAAAAAAGTCTTTGCTGGCCGCTGTTATTTTAAAACGATTGTAGTAATCACAACAAAACTACACTTCGAAGCAAAAATTGATAACATAAGCAATAACAAAGCACTATTAAATACTAATACTTTAATTTAGAGCCTAATTGTAAATTACTAACGTAGAAAAATATTTTTATTGGTTTCTAAAAGTAAGTTTTGAGCTAAAAAGTACCTCGTTGGCTGCAGACTTAGGCTTTAAGGGCGGCAGTTTGCCGACCCATGCCCTAGAACTTAAAAACTTGAAAAAAAAATTTTAATTATGCTTGAACTTATATAAAAAATTAGTATTATGTTTAACAGTTTTATATTGTAAGTTAGGTTTAGCTGATTTAAATAAACTGTTGTAACATAATGTTTTACAATTTTATTTTATATTAGTTTTGTTTTAATTTTATTTAGGCTTAACTTTACAAAACTTTTGAATAAAGTCAAGTTTGTTTAAAAGAACTTCTTGTAGTAGCTTTCGTTCAAGTTTCATTTTCTTTAAACTATTTTTATTCTTGTTTAAAACTAGTTGTTATATTAATTTATTTAACTCTATTTTAGTTAGATTTAATGAAGTTATACTTATAAATTTATATACTTTACTCATATTCTATACATTTTTAGGTCAAAATTATCTTAATTATAAACTATTTATTAAATTTATTAATTATAAAAAAGTACACCCACGTAAAATTTCCGCTAAGACAAAGCTACAAGTCTGACACATACACCTACAACATTGAATATATGGAATTATGTTAAGTGTAAGTTAAGGTTTGAGTATTTTATTATTACTTTAAAAACTGACTAAAAAAATTCTCAGATAAAGTTTTGTTTTCTTAAAGTTTTTTAATTTTTTCATAATAAATCTATTTTGTTTAATGTTTGTAACTTTTTAATTAGTTGATTAGCAAACTGTAGTCTATAACTTAGTGAAACCATGTAGAGAAATATTAAAAAAACTAAAAAACATTAAGTTAAGTTTGTTAAAACAAAGGTAATGTTTCTTTATTTATTTTGATATGAAGGCTATCAAAAAGTATACAAAAGGAGAAGTATTTGTTGATTGTTAACCCTAAGCTAAAAACGCCTCAGGGGCTAATTGTGCTGCAGAAGTGTATACTAAAGCTGATTTTGGCTATAATTGTCAAATTGTTTGTTTAATTTTAAAATCAAACTTTGTTTACTTTTTCAAGATATTGTAATCTTAAGTTTTAACTTTAATTATATTGCGTTAACGGAACAATAAAAACTATATTAATTATTTTATAAATGTAATAACATTTAACTTTTTTTGATTCTTTTTAAAACTGAAAATTTACATTGTTTTAAAATTTTCTATAGTGTCCTTTAAGTGTTTCCAGTTTAAATTTTAAAAATTATTTTTATAATTTTTTTATGACTTAAAGATATTTAAAACTAAAATTTTATCTTTAACTTGTAAATTACGCTGATTATGTCATTTTAATCATTAACAACTTAAGTTTTTCCACACAGAATATTTTTTTTAACTTTTGAAAATTACTAATATCGTAATTATAAACGTAAACTAAAACTAACTATAAAGTTTTACCATTATTTAGTTTGTTCTCTTTAAAACACCTTCATACAAATGTTAGTTTTTATTATTATAATCTAAAAATGTTTTAAATAATTGAAATGCTAAATAACAATTATTATTTTTTGTTATTATATTTTATTCAAAATTATTATTTTATACAATTTGTGTATTAACAACTGTTTTCTTATTTTCTAAGTTTTCTTGTTTGTATATTTTTTTTAGTTTAAATAATCGAACAACCGTAGCTGATGTACAAACATTTACACTCCGTAATTTTGTTAAAAACAATATAAGCAATTTATGTTTTTTAATATTCATATTCAAAATAATTCAACTGTGTTATGCTATGTAGTTGAATACTTTAAAACTTTTCCAACTATTTTTGCAATCTGTGTTTCAAACAAAAATTAACGTTTTTTTCTATAAAAACCAAACTAAATTGAAGTAAGGTAGCGGTATGATTTTTAAACTTTCAAATGTTTAGAGTTTTAAGAACCAAGTGTTGATATAATGTTAAAAAAAAACAGAAATGACACGATCAATAAAGACTTTCAAATAAACTATAAAAAAAAACGATATTTAATATATTAGAAAACTCCAGTCGCTAAAATACATACAGTCTATAGACAATAATAAAAACCTGCTCGTTGCTTAACAAAGTTAAGTATTTCAATAGCATTGTGCTAACTGTTAGTGAAATTATGCTATTATTTGATAAGCGTTAAGACTAGGTGGTCACTATAATTAACACTAAAAATAAGAACTTTATAATTTTTGAGAATTATTAATAAAGCTCTGTTAAAGGTTTTTTTTATTCCAAAAATTGTAGGTTATTTTAGTCGTTAACGCTCTTTTGATTTATCAATGAAAAACTAAAGTAAATACAAATGTATAAAGTTTTAAATTGATGCAGCAATATTCAGTTTTATTTCAAACAACAGAAATACAACCACCTTATTAATAACTACTAGTGAACTGAATCTTTTAAAGTGAAGATTTGTGGTGAAAACAGAAAACTTTTTTCAAATACATATCCGGTAAGCACTAAATATAGAATAGAGGATGGCTTTTGTTAAAGCACATAAAAAAGTTTACCAGACTAGATTTGTTAGCTATTTTTTAATTCTTATACATTTAGAAAATATATTTTTTACTTAAGTTTTACTTATAATTTCGTTTAAAAGTTGAAAATTTTTAGTCTAAATCAAAAAATAAAATTCTTTGTATGTTAATATATTAAGAAGAAGTTATGACTTTTTTTATATATGAGGGTTTAAAAGTTTTTTATAAACAAAGGACCCGTTTTTTTATAAAAATTTGATTCTGGTCCGCACTGAAAATAAAAACGTTTTGTTGCAGGCCGTATTTTTTTAAAGTGATACAGCAATCAAAAAATAAAGTGTGCAAAAGTATAAAATATACAGCGATAAAGTACTAGAGCGTGCTTATTATCAGCTTAGGAGCCTACTTGTAATATTTTACCGCAGTAGTTTTTTTTCAAGTTTTAAATAAAATTAATAGTACAACGCAGATTTCGTTTTGCAGTTTGCAGACCCCTAATTGGTTACATTTAAATAAAACGTTTAAGTAAGCTAATTTTTATTATAAAATTTTATTTAATTGTAAGTTGTTGGACAAATAAGTTTAGAACATATACTTATAGAAAACACTTTGTTTCCAATTAATTTTGTCAGGAGTGTTAACAGAGTTGCTAAATAGCAGTATGAAAAATATTCTTTTATTGTTCGTTCTGTTATATTGAAATTTTTTCTCAGGTTTTGCAACAATTAAGTATTGTATATTTTACTGACTTATTTAACTTTTCTACTCATTGATTAAATGTTAATATAGTTTTTCAAATTGTATAGTATTTTTACAGACATTTTAAGTAGCTTAAAAACAACTCAAATCTTGTTTGAAACTATGATGATGTTCACTAAAAACTCAGTTTTTAAATATAATCAAACATATAACTTTATTAAGCATAAACTCTATATGCAAACATATATTAACTTCTTTATTTAAATATGATGGTCACTGAAAGCTACACTTTAGCTTATCATTGTTATAACTTAAAAATAGTATATCTATGTTGCTAAAATTTATAAATAGTAATCTATGTTATAGTAAAACAAATAGTATAATTAATAAACAGTATATCTATGTTGCTAAAATTTCCTTAATACTATTATGAAAACTTTATTTTATTACGTACACGGTTTAGTGTGTGTATGTTTTTTACATGTATACATTTAGAATTGATTTGCTTAAGTTTGCACAACCGGATTAAGACATTATTTAAACCGTTTTGTAGTTTTTAACGGCACATTACCAAAAATATTGTTTATCAAACAAGCTTGTAACTGTTTATTTAATATAACTGATTACCTAGTTACTTCATAGTGTAACAAAATCAATTTAATAAAACTTGTAAAATAAACAACAACTTTACAAAGTTAAAGCAAGTTATATAAACAATAATCAGAAGTATATGCTTTGCTTGCAGATATCTTCTGTTGCCCTTCTCTGTTCGATAGAACTTGTTTATTTTTTACTTTGATTATTTTTTTATCATTAAAGTTTAGCTATAATAAGTTTAAAAGTGGTATTATAGAACGTTACGTTTAGAAAATTTTCTTATTTATATCAACTCTAGTTTAGAATTTTTTTAAGGGATTTTTATAAATGTTTCTATGTAGCTATGAATCAATAAC
>NW_028139383.1:0-90235 GCF_965202585.1 Thalia democratica | reverse complement strand
GATCTAAACCATAACTTAAAAATGTTATTTTAGCAAAATAAATACATCTATAAGGTACGCACTCTAAGAAGTACGCACCCGCATAAGGTACGCATTAATTTTTAACAGCACATTTTCTGTTGCAACTAAAGGTATTATTTAAGAAGTACGCATCCGCGTAAGGTACGCAGTAGATTTTTAATAACACATTTATTTAGTAGCTATATATGTTTTTATTAATAAGGTACGCTCTGAATTTTTAAGGCCCCCCACCCATTTTTGAAAAAATGGGGAATCCCCAAAACCGAAAATGGGAGGGAAATTTTCGATGAAGATAATTTAAAATAATTTTTTTAAGGCATTTCGCCGGCTCCGCCGGCGAAAAATTTTTCACATTTTTCCTCTTCCCTTTTTCTCTGCGGCCTTTTTTCTTGAAGGCCACCTTTTTCTGTCAAATGGACCGTGAGTAGCGTAACTGCCAAACAAGTATACGTTTTTGCGTTATATTTGTACGGTCTTTATCTGTTATCTTTTACTAACCTTGAGCTTATGTGATCTAATTTGTCAATGTATAACCATTAAAGGCCTGACGGTAATATCAGTTTTGATTTTTTAATTATAGACTGAGTGGTTCTATATTGGTGAGTTTGAAAAGTAAGTTTAAGGTAGCGGACAAGAATTAAAAAAAAAACAAAGGGCTACGGCCGGTCGATGACACGGTGCTCCGCACCTGTCATCTCCCCGGCCTGCCCTTAGTTTTTTTTTTAATTCTTGTCCTTTAGGCCCGGTTACTCTGCTGGTCGGCACCTTTTTGAGTTTTGACTTGGATGTACGAGTTAATGTGCAAGTACTCTTAAATCATAACTTAATTTAAAGTGCTAGACTTATAAATCATAACTTAATTTAAAGTCCTAGTACTTCTAAGTCATAACTGAATTTGATGCGCTCGTAGGTTCAAGTCTTAACTAGTAATAATTTTAACACATTTGTACAACATAATTGTATGTGAAGATTTAACTCATTCAGTTAAAAGCTAATCTTTTTTTTTATATACCTTTCCATAAACAAGTATTTTACTTTTTAAGTTGTATGAAAGATAACAGATTTAAATTACTCATGAGCAACTTGTTTTTAATTTATGCTACTTCTACATAAAACATCTTATTCTTAATTTGTCCACATAAAGTTAGGGAATTTAAAAGTCCATTTGCATCAATTATACTGACTTTTCTTTTTCTGCTATTTTTCCACATTAAATCCTAAAAATTTTTTATTTTTTTTTTATCATATTGTTGCGTCATAATGAGGAAGTCTCTCTTTTTTTTTATAATTTATTAGGCTTTTGATACTTATGTTAAGTACATGCAAGTTATATTTATAAACTATCTTTTGAAGCAAATAACTTTCTAATAATGGAAGAATAACATACATTATATTAAGCTTTACTAGGTTTTTTTTAAACAGTTATGAGTTACGTAGTTAATGTTAATGTGCTAGTACTTCTAAGTCATAACTAAACTTTATTTTTACTAGAAGCTATTAGATAGAACAGACTAATTAGATAAAACTTGTTAATAAACAGATAACTATGATTTAGTTGTATGAAACATAACAGATATGAATTACTACGTCTAAACTTGTCCACATGAAATTAGGTAAATTTACAAATCTATACTTTACTATGTTCTTGCGTCATAATCCGGTAGTCTCATTGATTATAAGTTTATTAATAATTATGTATAATATTTATCATGTAAGTATATGCAAGTTATTTTAAAAAACTATCTTTTGCAAGTAGTTAAAAATGCTTAAGTAGCAATGGTAAACGTTAACACAAAATTTTCTATATAAAAATTATTTAGTTATAACAAGTAACAGCTTAATTATATGTGTGTATGTACTACTTGTTACTGCATATTTTAATAAAGATTATACTTAATCTAGACAGAACCTTATAGTTTAATATGCAAAGTATATAAAAACTTATTAAGTACACTAATAAATAAATTATATCTGTGCCAAACTATTAAGTCACAAAAGGTTAACAATATTCCAACTGAAATGTTTAACTCTCTAAAGTTGCAACTTTACATATTAAATTCAAACAAACTAATTGTTTTTTTCCAGTACATATATGATTTTTAACTTTTTTACGATTGCTATGTCCAGCAGTTAGTTAATTCCATTTAGTTTTCTATTTTAGGTAATTTTCTTGTTTTGATAAAAATATTATAAATTTAATCAAAACTACTTTACATACTAACTATAGACCTTAACGTATTACCAATAAATATTTCAGGTTTTAGTCATACTTGATTCTTTTATTTATATGTATTTGTTTTTAATTTGATAACTAAACCGTTCATTTCGTAATTAATATTTACTATTGTAAAACAAATACTGTTTATGTTTACGTTTTCTGTAGCTACGTTAATTGTATTCAGTATATACAATCAGTGGTTCCTTTCTTAATTATTGAGTCTTTAAACAAACATATTTTGTTTAGCAATTTAAAGTGTTTTTTTATGTGGAAAGTAATGACTAATGTTCTTTTATTTTTGACATATTTAAACTTATTTGTGAACTTATTTGGTTTTTATAGTTAGCACTCTCAGGTTAGTCCTCGGTTGAGTCCTCACATTTCATGTCGGCATACTGCATTATTTTTTTTATATGTTTGTTTTTTGTTAGTCAAAAATAAAGTCAATGTTTCGCATACTTTATTCATTTTAAATAAGGTACACATCTGGGCCTTATGTAATTCTGCCTTATGTTATCTTATTTTTGTTACATCCATCTATTTATTTATATGTTAAATCTTACCAACTGAAATTAACTTCAAATGAAAAGATATATATTAAGTAACTAAATTTTATGCATTGCAGTTTTAGTAAAAATATGAGTTCATTACTCAAACAATGCCTCAAAGCTTTATAATATTGACAAATATGTTTATATCGTTCTGTTAGCTTCTCGACTGTTGATAAGTCTTCTGTTTATCACTAATATGAAATACAATAGAATTAAGTAAATATTCCTTAGTTATGATTTTTAAATGCCTTAAGTATTCCCTATGTAATTATTTACGTCAGAATTCATGGTAAGCAAGGTAATTTACTATAATTAGAACTATTATGTGGACGTTTTCCGTTAGATAAGTATTGGTTTAAAAATTAACTAATGATTTGTTTTACAAGAGTTCAAGAAAGTTGAAATTGGATTCATTGTCATAATTTAAGTTGTGTTTAATTGTTATCTTCTAATGGCTGTTTAAAAATAGTTTCTATGGTTTCTCTTAAAGTAATTATATTGTTTACATATATGTGTAGCTCGTAACTATATTTTAGTTTTGTTGTTTCGTAATTATGTATGTAGAACAAAGTTAAGTAAAAACTAATTTCACTCTGACGTTGTTTAAAAGAGATAAAGCCTGTACAAGTTACTCATTTTTTTTTTCTAGTTTTTTTTAGAAACCCTAAGCCACAAAATATTTTAAGTTGTTCACTGTAGTCGTTATTATCAAACATAATGCATCGTTGGAAACTTAAATTGTTACTTAAGTAGACACTGAGCTAAACTTTTCCATGCTCTCCTTTATAAAAATGTATATTTACACCTTAATTTGTACTCATAAAAAGTGGCCATTTTCAAAAATCTAACAAACAAATTACTGTCTTTTTCATGAAATTTTGGTATTTTTATTTATTCATGATTATTACGTCATCATTTTGGGTAGTCTCATTTATTATTAATTAGAATTTTATTTTACCACAAGTTATGGACACATAGTAAATATCAGATATTGTTTAGTGTTAAAATGTTTTGTACTTTGTTAGCGAAGTATATACGTATCAGGCATTACTAACATATGCATAATAAATAATGAATAACATGTTTTTTTAAATACAATTATTGTATTAAAACATGTATAGTAATCTACTAGTAATATTTTATTCCCTGATATCGTTTGATTTAGTTCAAACAAGTGAATTATTGTTTTGTTAATAAAATTTAAAAAGTTTAATTGATTATTCTCCTTAACATTTAGTCTAAAACCTTAATATAAATATAATATATTCGGTATAACATTGTTTTGTTCGTATTACTGTGATGTTAACTAAAATTTTCTTTCTATGGTTTCTCTTTAATCAATATAATATATACATCTATATATTTTGTTTTGTTCTCCTATTATTTTCAGAACATACTGATTTTTAAATTAAAATTTGCTCTTAATTTTTTATCATTAACTGTCATCTTGTCGCGCTGGCTTATATAACTATTTCCAGATTTATTTTTTTAACAACATTTAACTTAAACTTACAGATAATAATTACAGCTCGAATATACTTCTTATATAAAAGCTTTGTGGTTTTTTAGTCTTAGTTTCACGACCTGTAAAACTTATTAAGTCTTCTACCTCCAAACATTATATGTGTCTCTAAATTTAAAAATTAAACAACAGCCAACTTAACTTATGTTTTTATTATAATCAAGGCCAGTTCAAAAACCATTTTAATTATGGGGTCTCGTTTAATTATTGTTTATAATCTAGTTAGCTAAATCTAGTTAGCTTAACTTTAGTTCTTTTTTGTAAATATTCAAGCCTTGTTGTAAAATATCAATTTGTCCGCCATTTTTATCTTATTTCTTCCTTAGGCTTTGCTTTGTTATATAAATGTGAAACATTTTTTTGTTAGTTATATCTTGTAGGTTGTTGTAGATATATTGCACATCAAGCTTGAATACTTTGTATTTCTTTTTTCAGCTGTTAAAACATTTTTTAATCTTTTCTGTACCAGTCCATTGTTTTATCTTCTTATTTCCTACTTATTGTGTATATTTCTTTCAAGTTTAATTTTAACAACATCTGAGCTTGTTTGGTTTTTCAATTTAGTTTCTGTTTAAATATTGAAACAATCTCTCTAATAAACCAGCAATTCATTTATTTTCTTCCTAAAGTTTTTTAGTAGTTTAATTTTTAAGTAACTTCACAGTTAATTACTACGATTGTATTTTAAGAATAATTCTTTTGAAGTACCAAAGTAGTATATAAACAGGGTTGCAAAAAGACTTAAAAACCTGGAATTTGACAATTTTGGTTAAAAAACTCTCAAAAAACCTAGAATTTTGAACTAAAATCATTAAAAAATCTGTAAAAATTTAAAAGAAATAAGAGTTTTTTTATGTTAATTATTGAAAATTCTATTAAATACGATTAATATAGATAAAATTATATATCATTTATAAAAGTACATATATAAATTTGCTTTATAGTACGTTGTTTTACTAGTTAAAACAAATTTTCAGCTTTAATTATATTTTGTACTAAAAATGAGCAAAAAATCTTGTTCTTAAAAAAACCTGGAAGAAATTTTCAAAAAAACTTTTGGTAACCCTGTATAAAGTTTCGTATTTTTGTACCGTGGTTTTTAGTATTATTTGCTGGATATTGACTACAAGTTATACATATTTGTAGTAAATAAACCGGCTATCATGCTCTAAATCAAGTTCAACAATTATACGAAACTAATTCAGAGTGACGTTGTTGTTTTATGTTTCCTTGAATTAATCTTGTTTGTTCGCTGTATCATCGCCTGTTCAAATTCCATGTCTAAAACATTGTAAGTTTTTATTTTGTTTTATTAAAAACACTTAGAATTAGTTTCTTTCCTAAACTAAAGCAATTTCAAACATACCATTTTGAGACATTTCTTGCCCTTAGATTTGTTTTTGTTTCAAAGCTGAATTAAATTACTGGCATAACCGTTGAATTTTTGCAAATTGTCATTTTTTCACATCTTTCAAATACATGTAGTATCTCTATTAGTTTTTGATTACTGCTTACAGTTCATATTGATTATATTTGATATATTTTTTACAATGTTTTGTATATATTTCGACCACAACTTTTTATCTAAATTTTCAATTTTGTACTGATGTTTCTAAACTTGCTCTAAAGTTTATTTTTAGTGCTTATAAAACAATTATTTTGATTTATCATTCTAAATTTGAAATTCACCAGTTTTTTATGCGATTTTTAAAATAAATCCAATAATCAAAATTTTTCTGTCCAGTCCATTTTTACTGTACAAAATTTTAAAAACATCGAAGTTTTAAGTACAGTGACGTAATAATTAAAAAATTGATAATATTATTGATAATATTAGTATTATTAGTAAAAGTTTAAATTCAAAAACTTAAAGTTATCAATCATCTGTAAAAAACCTTGATATCCAGCCTGACAACTGTGCTACAAACCATTAAAATATAGCAAGTTTACTTTTAGTTAACACTTCATTGTTTTTTTGTTATTACAGTAAAGTTATTTTAAAGTTTACTTAAAAAAATCTATGTGTTCTTTTTAATAAATGTTATTTGTGTATAAGTCTGTTTTGTTGTTATATTATGTTTTTTTGTTTTTCTGTTTAGTTCTATTTCTTGCCCAATAAGTAAAGACTGAATATAGTTGTATATATTATATTTAAAGTGTACTTTGCATGTTTTGGAAATCTTATAGGTTCGTTAAAGGTAAGATATTTATTTATAAGTGAATAAAACTCTTGGATTAACTAAAATATATGTTTCAATCTTAACGACATTAAATTGTATCCAGTTTCGTATTGTTAGGTAGCTTATGATTTCTTATGACTGTCAAGTTATTTTATTTATTGTTCAACCTGAACTTTGAGCGTTTGTTATTGAGAGTTAATGCTGTTTCGTATTTAATTCTATTAACAGCCCAAAACTAGGCAGAATTTTTTTTTAACAGATAGGTTTAAACTAAAAGTGAAGCTTAATGTTTTATAGTATGTATCCATGGTGTTGTACTATGAATGATGCAGTTTTATAGTAGACAGCCTTGGTATTATTCTATAAGTAACACAACAGTTTTGCATTGTAGTTTAGTTTATCAGTATTTATTGTAATTTAAATAGTTAAACTATTTTATGGTGTTTATTTTATTTATTTAATTAGCATTTATGGCACTAAGTCTCATAAGTATCAAATAAAAATTTTGTTTAACTATCTTGTAGACTGTCTGTTTATAAAAGTCAATTAAAAGTTGTTCATGTCACTATTTCAGTTTAATTTCAATTAAGATTATGAGTCAATTTTGAGTTTTAAACTCAAACTATAGTTTTATAAGTTTTTATATACTTAAGCTAACAATAACTTTAGCTGTAAAAAAAGCGTTCTAAAATTACGGATAATCAAAAATAGATTGACTTAAGTTAATAGTTTATCAATGATAACAGAATACTTTATGAATTAGTATAATAGACTGACCCTGTTTTCAATTTATTTCAATTCTTATTTTAAATCAATATTTTTTGATATTTATATAAGTTTTCAATAATATAAGTGTTTAAGGTCTAATCGATATTATTAAAAGATAAGCCTCACATTAAACTGATGAATAAATTCAATTAAACATGATGAGTATAACAAAAATAGCAAGCTATACATACAAACTATACTAAGTACTGTTTATTGTAAATTGAGGTTATTGAAACCTGTGGTAAACAACAAAAAAGACGTACTTTTTTAATTATTTTGGTATCTAAGTACAAAGTAGTTTTATAGTCTTATAACAGGGGTCAGCAGCCATATGTAACTTGCGGGCCTAGGAAAAGTTGCTACCGGACCGCACTACTTAGAAACAAACCTTTGATGGCCGTATCTATTTAAAAATAGTTCTGGTATTAGTAGAAAAGTATTATTAAAGATCAAAAACATGATAAATTTTGCAATATTAGAGCATAAATAAAGAAATAAGAGCCTAACTGTGAGTTTTTACTTCAAAATATTGTTTTTTAAAAATATATTTTGGTTGAAAAGGAGCTCGCATATTTTGGCCGCAAATATTTGACTTTGAGGGCCGCAGTTTGCCGACCCTTGTCTTATAAAATTATCTTATAGCTTAATGGATATTAAACTTAGTATTCTCAAGTGTTTAATGTTTTAGATCACGTCCTCGAAAAAAGTTATTACTTTATTGATAGATTTATCTTACCTCATTTGTAATAGCAGTTTAGACTAATACTTTTAAATTTTTACTTGAACTGTTAGAACTTTAGATACATACTTTCATATGATTCAATAATATTTGCTTACAAATACATAGTTCAAAAGTGTCATTGAAACTTAAAGTAAAAAAAAAATTTAATGCAACTTAACCTTTTTAATATATTATATAGTATATATATTCTAATAATTCAAAGGAGCGATGGCGTAGGGGTGAGTGTCGGCGCACGCGAAGCAAGCAAACTGAGTTCAAGTCCGCGTGGTGGCCTTTATTATAGATAGAAATTCACATTTTTTTAATTGATATTCTATTAGCTATTATAAAAATGACGTTATAAGCAATACATGTTTTTGTTTTAATGATTTAAGATTATGTAAATGTAAACAAATATTGTAGTTTAACAAACTATACCGAATTAAACCCGTGATCTCGGAGTATATTGACTTGCTTATTTTCTTTAGGCATTTGTCTTAGCTGAGCTGGCTTATACAAATGATTATAATTAAAACAAAATATTATTATCAAGCTATAAAAATTCATCTAATAGCAATCAAACGGTCTAAATCAATACTTATTTTTCCTAAAAATAGAATCTAAAGCTTAAGGTAGTACCAAAAAAATAAGTTTTAATTTTAAAAGTAAACAAAATGCATATTAATACTAAGATACTTTATAAAAAATGCAAAAATATTACATAGATAACCTTCTTTATTTTATAGTATTGTATACTTATTTGTCTATTAGTTTGGTGTTTAAAATATCCCAGCGCATGTAACCCTTTAGTTTTTAACAAAAAACTCTGTTACAAATTAGTTTTTACTTTCAATGTTAATTTGAACATTAAATTAACATATTAGCGTGAACAAATCTCTAATTTTGTATTACTAACATTAAAATTGTAGTATAAGTAATATTTTAAAAACAGAAAGTCCTCCGATTAAATGGACACGCTTCGTTCTGACCCAAGCACAGTTTCCAACTTTATACTCCTTTATCATAAGAATATATATTTCAAATCAAGCTTAACGGACAAGCAGTGATGGCCAAGTGGTCAAGGCGGTGGAATGAAAATCCAGATTTTGCGTGTTCGAATCCGACATGTGCCATTTTTTTTGTTTCTAACCTGTCAGTTCAAAATTATTTGCGACATGCTCTACTATGTTTATGTATAAATAGCACTTTCGAAAATTTAAAAATAGTTTTTTAGTGGTTAATTATAATAAACAAAATAAAAAACTAATAAAATCTAAACGTGCCTTTTAGGCTATTTGTTTATTTTTGAAGATTTTGTTTTATACTTTATTGCTTTTACTTTAATTTACAAGTTATGTTTAAATAAAGTTTTAGTCTTTTTATGGTAGTCAGTTTTTTTTTATCCCAAAGTAACATGCTCACTCTTATTTCTTTGCAAAAAACTTAAATATTATATATATATATATATAGTCAGCTATAGTCAGAAAAACAATATTGTTAAAATTTTCACGAGTTTAACAACATCCGTCATGTTCCTTGTTTTCTTTTAAAAATCTTTATTAGTAATTAAGCATCTAATTAAGCACCCTTTTGAGAAAAAATTAGAGATTTACTTGAATTTGTAACTGTTTAACGTATTTATAACAAGAGAAATTAAATAAATTAATAAAAAGAGTTTTTGAAACTAATACTTTATAAATAGACAATATTTTGCTTTTGGGCGTAATTGAGTTTAATTAGTACAAGTATTGCTTCAAATATATGTTTATATCTTGATGTAGAGATTTAAGACGACATTTGCTACTTTTAAAATATCTGAGTTTTCTTTTTTTGTAAAATAATACCTAAATTTTTAGAGTACATACTTCCCTTGAGAAGCATTTTAAAATTTTGTTCAAAATGCCTTTTCAAGGGGAATACTTCTCTGTATAGTAAGTTTTGTTTGATAAAATATAATTTGAACGACTGGAAAATATCTAACACAATTTAAGTAAATATAGTAAGTACTAAAAATAGTAAAACTATACAACTAGCTAAAAAAATGAATAAATGTTATTATACTGTACCTTAATTTAAATCAAATAAAACTAGATCAATACTTTTTTTTAAATCTAGCCACTATTTGTTTATTAAAGAAATTCACTACCTACAGTTATCAGAAAAAAAGCTACTTTCGAAAAAAATTTTTCATTGCGTTGCTGTTGACTGCCGTAAAACTTAATGAAAGCTAATTATCAGTATTAAGATCCTTCAACAGCTCAAAAGTTTCCTGGTCGTATATATTTTGTTCGTCAAGTTAAAGTTATTACTTTATTGATAGCAGAATTTTATTTCATTTGTTACAGAAGTTTAGACTTATACATTTAAATTTTTACTTAAGCTATTAGAACTTTAAACACATACTTTCATATGATTCAATAATGTTAGCTTAGAAATACATAGTTGAAAAATATTAATGAAACTTAGAATAAAGTAAAATTTGACTCAAGTAACTTATTTAGTATTTTATATAGTATATATATTCGAAATATTCAAAGGAGCAATGGTGTAGAGGTGAGTGTCGGAGCACGCCAAGCGACAGATTTGAGTTCAAGTCCGCGCAGTGTTATTTTATTTTTTAAAGGGATTCACTGTTTTTTTTTAATTAATATTCTATTAGCTCTAAATACAATAGTTTTGTTTAATGATTTAAGATTATGTAAATATAAACAAATATTGTAGTTTAAGAAATTATACCGAATTAAACTCGTGATTTCGGAGTATATCCAGTGTATTTACTTGCTTATTTCCTTTAGGCATTTGTCTGAGCTGGCTTATACGAACGATTATAATTTAAACATAAAATTTTTATCAAACTATAAAACTTCATCTAAGAGCAATCAAACGGTCTAAATCAATATTTGTTTAACCTAAAAATAGAATCTAAAGCTTAAGGTAGTACTGACAAAGTAAGTTTTAATTTTTAAAAGTAAAAAACAAGCATTTTAATACTAAGATACTTTATAAAAAATACAAAATCATTACATAGATAACCTTTTTTTTATAATTTTGTATACTTATTTGTCTATTAGTTTGGTGGTTAAAATATCCCAGCGCATGTAACCCTTTAGTTTTTAACAAAAAACTCTGTTACAAATTAGTTTTTACTACCCATATTAATTTGATCATTAAACTAACATATTAGCGTGAACACATCTCTAATGTTGTATTTCTAACATTAAAGTTATAGTATAAGTAATACTTTAAAAACAGAAAGTCCTCCAATTAAATGGACATGCTTCGTTCTGACCCAAGCACATTTATTCCAACTTTATACTCCTTTCTCATAAGAATATATATTTCAAATCAAGTTAACCGAAAAGCAGCGATGGCCGAGTGGTCATGGCGGTGGAATGAAAATCCAGACTTTGCGTGTTTGAACTCGACATGTGCCAGATTTTTTGTTTCTAACCTGTCACTTTAACTAGCACTTTTCAAAATTTTAAAATAATTGTTTAATGGCTAATTATAATAAACAAAATAAAAAAACTAGTAACATTTAAACGTGCCTTTTAGGCTAGTTGCTTATTTTTAAAGTTTTCGTTTTATACTTTATTGTTTTTACTTTAATATACAAGTTATACTTAAATAAAGTTAAGTTAAACTTTTTATTGTAGTCAGTTTTTTTTTCCCAAAATAACATGTTACTCTTATTTCTTTGCAAAAAACTTAAATATTATATATATCTATAGTCAGCCTATAGTCAGAAAAAAAATAGTGTTAAAATTTTCACGAGTTTAACAATTCGTTGTTTTCTTTTAAAAATCTTTATTAATAATTAAATATCTTATTAAGCACTCTTTTAAGAAAAAAAATAGAGATTTACTTTGAATTTGTAACTGTTTAACTTATTTATAACAAGAGAAGTTAAATAAACTAATAAAAAGTTTTTTTGTATCTAATACTTTATAAATAGACAACATTTTGTTTTTGTGCGAAATTGAGTTTTATTAGTACAAGTATTGCATCAATTATATGTTTATATTTTAATGTTGAGATTTAAGACGACATTTGCTACTTTTAAAATATCTGAGTTTTCTTTTTTGTAAAATAATACTAAAATTTTTAGAGTACATACTTCCCTTGAAGAGCACTTTAAAATTTTGTTCAAAGTGCGTTTTCAAGGGGAATACTTCTCTGCATAGTAAGTTTTGTTTGATAAATATAATTTGAACGACTGGGGAATATCTAACACAATTTAAGTAAATATAATAAGTACTAAAATAGTAAAATTATAAAACTAGCTAAAAAAAATTGAATAAATGTTATTATACTGTACCTTAATTTAAATCAAATAAAACTAGATCAATATTTTTTTTAGAATCTAGCCAATATTTGTTTAATAAAGAAATATACTACCTACAGTTATCATAAAAAAGCTACTTTCGAATAAAATTTTTCATTGCGTTGCTGTTGACTGCCGTAAAACTTAATGAAAGCTAATTATCAGTATTAAGATCCTTCAACAGCTCAAAAGTTTCCTGGTCGTATATATTTTGTTCGTCAAGTTAAAGTTATTACTTTATTGATAGCAGAATTTTATTTCATTTGTAACAGCAGTTTAGACTTATCCTTTTTAGTTTCTACTTAAGCTATTAGAACTTTAAATACATACTATCATATGATTCAATAATGTTAGCTTAGAAATACATAGTTGAAAAACATTATTGAAACTTAAAATAAAGTAAAATTTAACTAAAGTAACGTATTTAGTATTTTATATAGTGTATATATTCAGCTTATCCAAAGAAGCAATGGTGTAGAGTTGAGTGTCGGCGGGCGCGCAGCGAAAAACTTGAGTTCAAGTCCGCGCAGTGGCTTGTTTTCCTAGAAAGAGGTGTACTATTTATTTTAATTGATATTCTATTAGCTTATTAAAAAATTATTTAATGATTTAAGATTATGTAAATGTAAACAAACATTGTAGTTTAATATACTATACCGAATTAAACCCGTGATCTCGGAGTGTATTGACTTGCTTATTTTCTTTAGGCATTTGTCTTAGCTGAGCTGGCTTATACGAAATGTTATAATTAAAACAAAATATTATTATCAAGCTATGAAAATTCATATAATAGCAGTCAAACGTTCTAAATCAATACTTATTTTACCTAAAAATAGAATCTTAAAATCAAGGTAGTAGTAAAAAGATAAGTTTTAATTTTTAAAAGTAAACAACATGCATATTAATATTAAGATACTTAAAATAAGTATAAGTAATATTTTAAAGTCCTCCAACTAATTGGACACGCTTTGTTCTGACCCTAGCACATTAATTCCAACCTTGTACTCCTTTCTCATAAGAATACATATTTCAAATTAAGTTTTATTAGTTTATTTTTTATAATTTTAATATATATTTAAAACTTTTAGAGTACATACTTCCCTTGAGGAGCACTTTTTAATTTTGTTCAAAGTGCGTTTTCAAGGGGAATACTTCTCTGCATAGTAAGTTTTGTTTGATAAATATAATTTGAACGACTGGGGAATATCTAACACAATTTAAGTAAATATAATAAGTACTAAAATAGTAAAATTATAAAACTAGCTAAAAAAAATTGAATAAATGTTATTATACTGTACCTTAATTTAAATCAAATAAAACTAGATCAATACTTTTTTTTAAATCTAGCCAATATTTGTTTATTAAAGAAATATACTCCTATAGTTATCATATAAAAGCTACTTTCGAATAAAATTTTTCATTGCGTTGCTGTTGACTGCCGTAAAACTCAATGAAAGCTAATTATCAGTATTAAGATCCTTCAACAGCTCAATAGTTTTCTTGTCGTATATATTTTGTTCGTCAAGTTAAAGTTATTACTCTATTGATAGCATAATTTTATTTCATTTGTAACAGCAGTTTAGACTTAAATTTTCAGTTTTTACTTAAGCTATTAGAACTTTAAATACATACTTACATATGATTTAATAATATTAGAAATACATAGTTTAAAAATATTATTGAAACTTAAAATTATGTAAAATTTAACTAAAGTAACGTATTTAGTATTTTATATAGTGTATATATTCGATTTATTCAAAGGAGCAATGGTGTAGAGTTGAGTGTCGGAGCACGCCAAGCGACAGATTTGAGTTCAAGTCCGCGCAGTGTTATTTTTTTTTAAAGGGATTCACTGTTTTTTTTTAATTAATATTCTATTAGCTATGCAATACAATAGTTTTGTTTAATGATTTAAGATTGTGTACACGTAAACCAATATTGTAGTTAAAACATAATATTATTGTCAAACTATAAAATTTCATCTAATAGAAATCAAACGGTCTAAATCAATACTTATTTTTCCTAAAAATAGAATCTAAAGCTTAATGTAGTACTGAAAAGTAAGTTTCAATTTTTAAAAGTGAAAAACATGCATATTAATACTAAGATACTTTATAAAAAATGCAAAAATATTACATAGATAACCTTCTTTATTTTATAATATTGTATACTTATTTGTCTATTAGTTTGGTGTTTAAAATATCCCAGCGCATGTAACCCTTTAGTTTTTAACAAAAAACTCTGTTAAAAATCTGTTTTTACTTTCAATGTTAATTTGAATCTTAAACTAACATATTAGCGTGAACAAATCTCTAATGTTACATCTCTAACATTAAAATTATAGTATAAATAATACTTTAAAAACAGAAAGTCATCCAATTAAATTGACAAGCTTCGTTTTGACCCAAGCACAGTTTCCAACTTTATACTCCTTTCTCATAAAAATATATATTTCAAATCAAGTTAACCGACAAGCAGCGATGGCCGAGTGGTAGAACTTAACAATAGAAGCCATACTAATGCTCCGTTCAGACATAAATTCCACTCAACTGAACTAATGAATTAATTCAGTCATAAGAACAAATTTATAAACTAAAAACAATCCAACTATAAAGCACAGCATGTCATATCGGCACGCGTTTGTATTGTATGGTTTACACAATTTATTTATTCATGGTTGCTAATTCAAAATACTTATTCATCAAATTGATTTAAATATTTAACAGAGGGTTACTGTAGGCTAGCAAGCTTTTACCTTTTTCTTTCCAATGTAAAAAACTAAAATGCTGTTAACCAATTATTTGCTTGTAATTCTAGCTTTAATGAGTTTAATTTTTAATTAAAAAATCAAATTTTAGTTTCATGATTAGAACATAGGTACTGTAAAAAAACGAGTTGTTTGAGAGTCTTAAAAGAAAATTTGTACAACCAAGTCTAGTACAATATTACTAAATCTTAATTATTTTTCTGGATTACAATTTATTAAATTCGATAAATTTTCTAATCATATACTTACTATAAGCTATTGTGTATTTTATTTGATTTAGTTTTAAATAGTACGATAGTTTACGAACGATAGCTTCAAGTTTGTATAAATTGAAATAAGTTTGGACACCTCAATATGTTTTTGAAAATCTAAAAAACAATCTAGTATCTGTTTGAAGAGGTATTTAAATTTAAGAAATTAAAATAACTAAGCCTCATCAGCTAAGAAGTTTTAGTCAGACATATTATTCTACGACTTCTTTAATCTGCTTAAATTGTTCTTTAATTAAGTAAGCAATTATTCAGTTACAGCCACTTTTACTGGGAAGAAACACATAAAAACAGTTTTATACAGGAATAGATTACAAAAAATTTATCAGGCTTTTAATTTAAAAAAATTATAAGTTTGAGAAACTTATCGCGCAAACCAAATAGGACACTGATTTATTTTTTTGTTTTAAATGAAATGTTTTATTTTTGGTTAATAAAAATCAACGTGGTATAAACTTTCAAACACACGTTCTTTTAAGCTTTATAGTTTTTAGATTATAAATATACATGTATACATCATTTTGGTTTGTGATGAACAAAATAAAATTATTTATTATTAGCCTGGGCAAAAAAAAATGAGTCGTATAATTAAATTACTCATGACTATTTACAATATTTTGAATGGAAACTAATTATAACGGTTTTAAATTTCATCAGGAGTACTAAGGAGAATAGTTTTGTGTTCTTGTTTTTTTAAGGACTGTAATGAATAAAATAAGTACTAAATTACATAGTCAACTGAGTCAGCTTTTATATATATCTTTTATTTGAAAGAAGGTTTAAAAAAGATTTTGTCTCACTATTTTTGTAATTTGAAGCAGCTGAATTTTTGTAAAAATGTTTTATAAAGAAAATAATTAGATACTGTTGAGTGTTTTTTAAATTCGTGATATTGTGTTTAGTTTTTTGTAGTTTCGTTAGACTAACTTTTTTCTTTAATATCTCTTCTGTTCTGTGTACGTAATTATTAAATCAAAAATTATACAAAGTATACAAAACAAGTTCTGCTTTAAACATTTACAGATTTACTTAATGATTGTAAATAAATTATTACTACACAGTTGTGGAAAAAAAGTAATCAGTTTAAATAAATAAAACAATTCCTTTTAGTCTTTGTAAGTTTATATCAAAGAGACTTAACTATCAAGTTTGAATCATTTAAATATTGACAGTTTTATTACAAATGTAGTTTAAAAGTATGAAACAAACTCTAAACAAAATGCAAATTTTAAACTGTTAAAGCTAAAAATTAATAAAATGTTTTAAGACTAGGAGCTAAAATGTCAAACTGACTTCATGCAAGTAAAAATTGTAAGTTTGAGTAATCATATAAACTATTAAAAGTTTAAGTTTATTAAAAATGGTACAAGTTTTTGTTATGACTTATGAAGTAAATCAGGTTTAATAAAAGATGACACTCTATGTATAATAATTTCTTAAACTTGCTACTACAATGAATTACTTGAATTTATATATTTTCGAAGTTTAAAGTTAGAAAATTTTAAAAAACATAGTAAAAAAGAACAAACAGTAATCAATGAAATAAATTTATTTTTACACTAACAATAAATAAACGTAAATATGAAAGAAAGCGACTCTAAAACATCTATTGAGAAAGTGTTAACATTTTTTAGCAAGCTGTGTATATTAAACTATCAAAAAATAATTTAAAACTGAAGAACTAAATATGTATCTATTAAAGTAACAAGTTTTACAGTATATTGTTTATGTTTCAAGTTTTTTAGTATTTATCTGTAAAAATAAGCAGGCTATTCTTGATTTACTATTCTATAAGATATCCTAAAAACCAGGATCTTTATTTTATGGCTTCTTCAATGGACCGTCCTGAATTATTTGTACGGTTAGTAGATCTGAAAACAAAACAAATAGTTATATAAATTATTTCTATTATTTAAGTTTAAAGATTTAATGTTTAAAACTTTTGTGTGGAAAGGCAAAATTTTCGATACTGAATGCGTTAAAATAATAAACTTTCTTAAAAACTTTTTTACTTTTTTTAAGAATTAGTTAGTCCGAATAAGCAAAACTATAAATTTAGATTCTACTTCACATTTTCACAATAAAGAAAGATAGTTAGTATTTTACTGTAATGAACAGTTAAGTTACATACCGCCATTGATATTAGCATCATTTGTTTCATGTAGGGAGGAGAAGGAGTAATGCTCATGTTAGACTATTGTTAACAAAGTCAATATTGGCAGAAGTTTTTTTAAAAAAGAGTCGAAAAAGTTTTTGATTAACAATTTTTTTTAACTTAAATAATAATTAAAAAATAATAATTGATTTTTTATTGATCTTAAATTTATTTTATAAATTTTTATTAAAATTGCTCAAAAAATGTTATAAAATGTATAGTGTAAGGTTCAAGGACTTAAAAGTCTCTATCTAACCAATCTAATGACCATAGTTGTGAACGTCCACATTTTTCCTTCTTTTACTTGTATACAATATAAAAGTTCATTTTACTGACCTGATGATTTTACAAAAACCTTTACAGGCTTTACATCTTGCTGTTTATTTTCAAACGTCTGCGGGCCACCGTAAGTGAAATAATCTTCCTCATTACTAAGACGACTGTAACTGTTATGTTTATAGTTATAGTATTGTTGTGAATTTCGGTGATATTGTTTTATCTCTTCTTCTTTCTCCTCCGGTTCTTCTACTGTTTATATTTTGTTGGGACAACTATGTTAACTTAATAATACACACGATAAAAGAAATGCTATTTAGTCTGTAAAGTTTAATTAAGTGCAATCATAAAACAAGTACAAATTTAAAAAAATTAAAACAGAGTTTATACTTGTTTTTAAAATCTGATGAATATAAATCTAGACTAATGTAGTAATAAAACTTACTTTAAATAAATAAAATATTTATAAATTTAATTTTTAACGTAAAACATGAGTTAATTGTTACACGGCTTTAATACTAACCGCCACTATTATTTTCAAAAAACAAAGGTTCTTGAAGTAATGGTGTTGTTTCTTTCAACGATCTTTCTCTTTTAACAATCTTCTTTAAGTTTCTCCTCTGAATTTCGTCCAGCTCAAATTTCATACCAAGTTTCTTCTTACTTGACTCAATGACCTAATTAATTAAACTTTTAATTATAAAAAATACCTACTTTTACAGCAAATCGTCAAACAAAAACTAAGACTGAAAGTTGATAAATTAGTTTAAGAAAAACTTGTAAAAAGTTATTATAGTTATTATAATTTATTGATTAATTAAAAAAACGCTTAATATGTTTGGTCCTAGGACCTGGTGCACGAAAAACCTTATCAGGTTGCACACCACAGATACCTTTTAACCTCTTGTCCAGGACAAATTAGCTTCAATTCAAGTAAGTATCGGTTATAATAAACTTTATACTTTTGATATTAAATGTTAAACTACTACTACTTCTGTTTGAAATTATTTTAATGTTATCAAGAATGTGTTTACTATATAATTTGTCTACATATGGCTACAAAATAGTTTAAATGCTTTTACAGTTTACAGTAACCTTATCTGGACGGTCCTTGGTTTGTAGAGATTCAATTTTAACGAGAGCTCTCAATCTTTTCAACTCTACTTCTTCAGGATTGCTTTTATGGATATGACCATTTGTTCTTTTAACAACCTGTTATAAATATTTAAAATTTATTTAGTTGACTATATATAGAGGTGTGCAACTAAATATGTTGATTCCAACCCGGTTTCGGTGACAAAAAATATCTATAAAAAGAAAAATATTTATTCTGAGTAAGAAAACGAAATCCAAGACAGAAAATACTGTGCTTAAAGGAATAGATTTGAGGTAATGTTGAATTAATTTGTATTCTAAAGAAATATTTATGTATTGTTGACATTATGTTTTCAATTGTTTTTAATACGTCGTAACTTTCCTATTATGTACAATAATGAATTATATAACACAATAATAATTATCAATATATGGTGATAAATAAAATATTTAAAACAAATAACTTTAGGGTTTCGCACTTTGAATTATAAACAGTAAAGAATATAAACTAAGGGTGGGAAACTTTGCTAGTTGACCAAAAAAAACATTTTGAACTTATTTTAAAATCTTTTTGTGGAAAAGAATTTTGAAAGTTCGGGTTATGATCAAATCAGTTAAAGTAAAATTTCATAGAAATATTCTTTCTAAACACTATCCTATTATGTAATAATAACAAATTGAGAAAACATTTCATTACCCTTTTACTAAAAAGCTTAATTTTAATGTATTTTTCCCATTTTTTAAACTAAATCGCAAGCTGGAGATTTCTGTCAGTGGCAGGACGAAACATTTTGGCTGTACGTTACGGAGCCCCTACTAGAAATAAGTCTCAAAAAAATAAACATAAACAACATAAGACTTTCAACAATTTAATTTTACCCACTTCTATAAACACAGTTTAAACAGATATAAGTTATTGAAAATTATTAAATAATATTTTCTACCAACTACAAAAATTTATCAATTTAAATTAACAGTTATTAATGTAATCAAGTCATAATGTTTTACATAAAAATAGCATTAACCTCGTTAGTTCGCACATCGGTGTGAATCCTGGCTTTGCATCCGCCACCTCGCTTGTCGCACCTCCAAATTTTTGACGTCATCTTCTTGTTGTTCTTGTAGAAGTTGAACGTGTGGCCCCTGTCGACAAACTTTGCCGGTGGATTTTTGCGCGTTGGACTTCTTGTTCTTACTTTTCTTGCTTTTTTTACTTTACTTTCGATGTTTTTTGGAATCCATTGGTTTCCACCTTGAAATTGATAATAAAATTAACAATATTTAATCAAACACTTTTACAATGCTTAGGAGTAAATGATTTTAATTAGATGTCTAAATTAGACTAAGTTTTAGCATTGTGTGCACTGTATCTAAAGAACAATTAATGATCTAATATATACATGTTATGCAATAAACTCCTTGTTAAATTCAGAGTTATCTACCGTTTTGAAGACTTTTTGATATTTTACAAGTAAACTAATATCGAATGTAAGTTTGTCAAAAGTAATTAAGAATTTTTAATTGTGTTTTACTGTTATTAACTGAAAATTTAGGGTCGTAAATAACTTTAACATAAACAGAATTGTGTATTAATTTTAAAATGTTATATACCTGACGGGCCAGAGTTTGAACTCATCTGTTGCACACTTGTACTATAGAAAGATATAAAAGACATGAATTCCTGGTCTGACATTGTCATTAAATCACAACACAATGGGTCGCTAAGCATTTCTGCTTTAGACATAAATTGTAAATGATCAGAGTATGAATTGATTTGATGCGAACTTGTATTAAGATCAGCAGACAAATTATCTAAATGGATTTTTTGCTGCAAATTATGTTGAGATGCATGGTAACTCTCAGAACTTTCAACGTCAATTAAATTAGATGAGATTGTCGTATCTACAGGACCTGTATAATAAGAAACAGTTTTACTAAAAGTTTGTCTATAAAACTACTAATCAAAACGCTAGTAAAATATTTGACAATTACTTAAACTGTTCATTTGATTTGTTGTATTTTCTTTTAGTATGTTATAAATATATTATTTCATATTAAACAACTTGTATAACCTTAAAACGAGTTTATACATTAGATACAAAACTAATAACCACACCTGATTGAATGAAACTTGAACGCATATGATACAAACTAGTATTATCTACAGTAGACATGTTGTTTGGAAAGCTTTTGTTTGAAACGTCAGTCAAATTAGATGAGCTAGTCATTTTTTCCGGACCTGAAAGTTTAAAAAAATATTTATGTGTTAAAGTATGGTTAATAGAAAAAACAGACTTCATTATTTAAAACTTTTCATAAACCAATTAGGTATTTTAAAAAATCAACATTTATATTTTTGTGTAGTTTATTTAATTTTATTTACTATAACTCGTTTGTGTGAGTACTTTGAAACTTTCATTCATTATGTAAAAAAAAATTATTGACATACCTTCATTTGTATTTAAAAGGTTGTTAGTAGTTTCCATTTTTTTTTAGCTTATCAAGTACTTTTGTTTTACCTGTAAAAAAAAACTAAATTACTAACGATTAAATTTGATGTTGTCAAATTTGCTAAAATAGAAACTTATACGATTATAATATTTAGTATATGTTTATACAAACGTTTTTCTAATTTATTTTCATAAGCGCCATTTATCTATACATCTAGTACAAAATTATTTCATATTTTAAAGTAAACACATAATTATGCTCTTAATCCCTAACTTTTTGGCATTGTAAGTAAAGACTTGTATGTTTTTTATTTTGTGTTTATATGTATTTCTTAACATGTATAAAACACTTTTTTATAAAAGATAACATTTTCTGATTTAACTCATGGAAAATTAAATGTACAATAGAATTATTTTAATGTACAAAGACTAGTTATAAGTAAAAAGTAGTTTGAAAATTAAGAATTTGGTGTATAAATAAATTATTAAAAAAAAGGCATTCAAGCTAATGAAAACAAAAAAAAAATGACAAAACCATTAAACGTTTATTAAATCAGTTGTGAAAATTTAGAAAAATTATACTTAACTTATTTTAAGCATGGTAAATTTTTTTTAAACCTAATAAATACTGAAATAAATTACTTTTCAAATATTTTAATCAAAATAATATTGTTTTCCTAGCGTATAAAATATCCTAACTTAGCTAAAGAAAAACAAAACAATCTTATTTATTATTTACAAGTTACTTAAAAATCAAGGATTTAAAAAGTAATACTAATAATTTAACTTTTATAAACAACTATATAACAGTGTAATAGATGAATTAGAAATAAATGTTAATTTTATAATCCAAAGGTAAGTAACTAAAACATGAGAAGAAATTAACATCAAATGAAAATATTTTAGAAACTTTTATTAATGTTACGACAACAATTTATTTCAACTCTAAATCAATTAAATATTGTTCAAATAATACTTTTCATAATTAAACCAAAAAATACACTAGTAATTTTACATGCAATTGTAAGCAAAAACTAAAAGCTTTATTCTCTGTCTAATCAACAACTTGTCTTAATTGTCTTAATGTCTTAATTATCTTAAATGTCTTTTCAATATTAAACCAAAAAATACACTAGTAATTTCACAAGCAATAGTAAGCAAAAACTAAAAGCTTTATTCTCTGTCTAATCAACAACTTGTCTTAATTATCTTAATGTCTTAAATGTCATAATTGTCTTTTCAATATTAAACCAAAAAATACACTAGTAATTTTACATGCAATAGTAAACAAAAACTAAAAGCTTTATTCTCTGTCTCTAGCTCTTATCAAGAACAAACCTTGATAATAATGAAAACAAAATTAAAAATTTTGCCTTATAAACTTGTGTTCTGGTCGACTGATTTTCTCACACTCAATACACAAACAATTATCAATCAATAACCAAACATTGCAATATTTTTTCAGCTTTATTATTTCTTTTATAGCAAAAAGATTGAATATAAGTAAATACAAAAGGTAAAATTGGTAGCTGAGGTTCAAATCTATATAATGCATTTAGACTTTACCATAAATAAAAAAAAATTATTAATACTTAATGATAAACATAATTGAGATCTGACCAATTTTAATAAAAACTAAACCAACCATTTGATAAATAAATTAAGATAATACCGTAAAAAAATATGAATAAAAATAAATTTCTTAACTTATTTATTAAAAACCAAACAAACCATTTGGAACCCCCCATCCAAAGTAGAATTGCTAATCTGGCTCATTCTGGATTCCGGTCTGTTTATTGGCTGGTTGAAAGAACTCTGCACGCTCATTGGTTGCTGCATCGCATGCATGAACGGCTGTTGGGCTGTCTGGACGGTAATTGGTTGCTGCGTGGGATGCTAATTGCTAATTGGCTGTTGAACGGAATGTCGGTTGCTCATTGGTTGTTGCTGGTCCAATAGGAACGATGATTGAGTAGTGGCGAAAGAAGTCAATGAAGATGATGATGCCTGTGGAATGCTGTTAAATTTGTTAACAAAGCATAAAAACCTAATTTGAACTACCAGTTAAAAACTGTTTGGTTATTTTTTGCAGTCCGTGTTTATGTTGTCAAAAATTATTAAAAAAAATACAAATTTTTTTCAATTTTTAGAAAATAAACTGTAAAAATGCAAAAGTCAGTTGTAAGAGTTAAGTACATAGGGGGGTCTGACATTTTTTTCTTTACTAAAAATAACATTGGATCTTATATGAAAAATAATATTAGATCGTTTGCTCATATCTCAAAAAATACTTTGATTTTTTTCAAGCGGGTAAAAAGTGACTGGGTAGTTTTAACATATTTCTAACATATATGGGACAAATTTTTGTTGGTAGTTTTGATTAAAGAAATGGTCGAACTTAAACTAATTTATATATAACTTGTCTTATATAACTTGAATAGATAATGAACAATGACAATTTTTATAAAATCAAATAATAGTAAACATTTATCATCATGTTTAATTTAGAGATAATTACATTGAATTAGTTAAAGCTACATATTTGTATGATGATTTTACCAAACAACCTGATTCAGTAATCCTGATGAAATTATATAAAAAAGTTCGTATCATCAAAATGCTTATATGTCTGTATCTATGTGTTCTTTACTCAATAATAAATAACTGCAAAAAAAAAATATCAAACCTGTGTTAACAATAGATGAGTTTTCTTTATTATTAGCTCTAATATCAACACTTAGAAACTGGTTACTTGAAGGATTTGAATAAAATTTGCAGATTGCTACCTAAAAAAAAATTAACATCTTTAAAAACTACTAATCAAACTAAATGTATGATGTTAGTAAAAAAACTAAGTTAATATTTCCAAAAAAAAATGTTTACAAAAATTATAAAAATATGATTAATGAAACACAAGTTTATGATATGTAATGGGGACATATTGAAATAAAGTAATATTTTAAATTGTTGTTTTAGTTTATAATTTTTTGTTAACCTGTTTTGAAAATTCAAACAATAAATTTGCCTTGTCAAAAACAACAGTTCAGTATTGCCTTCTGTCATTGTAGAATCCAGAGCAATTTTTGCCTTGAACCTTGATCAATTTTAAACTTTTAACATTTAAAATATGTATGCCAATGATTAAAGTAGTAGTTTAAAAATATAATTTTTTATAAGTGCTAGTTTGATTATTTAGATTTGAAAAAAGTATATATAAACTAAATTTTTTTAATAGTTCATAGTTATTAGAATGATTTAACACAAATTTACATTTTTCTAAAGGTGGATACAAAATAATACATTCATATATTTTTTAGAGTATACAAAAATAATTTGAACGAAATAAAAATTTAACAAATATTTCTACAACTAAACAGAAAATGTTCAACTTTACAAAACATATTAAAACTAACTGATACTCAACACAAACAACCTAATTTAAGTTTTCAACTAACTATCTCAAATTAAGACAAACAAACTTACATTCAATGTCAGTTGGGTATAAATTTGAACTTAGGTCACAGGTTTTTGCTTTGATAATTACAACAAGATTTTGAACTGAAAATTTTTACAAAAAATAAGCAAATTTAAAAACTAACAATAATCATTGAAATAATTACTTACTGGTTGAAAACTAAAGTTTATGATAACTAAAATAATCAAGTCTTGGAAGAATAAATTCAGAACGAAAATAATGATTACAATTAGTTAATTTTTGTTTTTCACAATCATACTGTGGAAACTCAAAAAGCAAAATGTTTAACAGCAAAAATATTTTCAAAATTTTTCCTGCTAATAGGGTTGCCAAATGTTTTAACAAATTTTCTCCAGGTTTTTAAAATTTCCTCCAGGTTTTCAAAAGTACACATTTTTGGGTCTATTTTAGTTTAAGGTAAGAAACTGTGTTAAACAGTGTAAAAACATTAATAACATATCTTATAGCTTCTTAAAAAGTGTTTTTTAATTCAAAAAAGAATGATGATGACAAAAAATATTTATCTTTATGATAGGTTATTTGTATCAAATCCAAGTTATACTATGTAAGATGTAAAAATTGTTAAAAGTTTCAGGCTTTTCCAGGTTTTTAGACTTTTTGGCAACCCTGTATTATTCATCAAATTAATATTTAAATATTACCATAACAAAATTACAAACAATATTTATACTTTGAAGCTAAATCGAATAGTTCATATAATTCTGTAAACAATTTATAGATCTCAATGATTTTAAAATGCAAATTAGTTTTAAAAACTTGGTTTAAACAACACTGTTTGAATAAACAAATAAATATTTATGACAAAAACTAAATCAAAAAACAAAGTATGCATGTTACAAAAATACTTACACAACAATATATATAAAAATATATAATGTATATACTATATTAGATACAAATTATTTATATATAATACATATATCAAGAAAACTCTGTTTGGAAAGAACTTTAAAAGTATATTTTATATATATGATTATATATAAAACATATATATCCTTATATATCACAGTAAAATAAAAATAGTAAAATCCAACTGACAGATGTTACAGCTTACTGTATGAAAGTTTGATAAGTAATATGTATGATAAAAGTATGATAAAGTAAAACAAATAAAAAAAACTCACCTACAAAACTTCTTGTATGAACTTGGGTCCCTCACTCCTATATCTCATCTCAGTTTCAGAAGGAATTCCATTTTCAAAATTTGGTGAGTTCTTCAGATCAGCCTTCTCATAGAAGATGTCAAAAGTTTTTTGGTGATGACATTTAGTTGGTTATAATACATTTTCTGTTAGAAGTTTAACAACATTGTTAACCTTTAGTTAAGCTTTTACTTGTGTTGGGTATTCTGATGAAATTTTTCTGTTTAAAATATTTGTACAAATAGTTGTATGGTTTGAATGTTTCAAGGACTTGAAATATTAATTTAAGTTATTATAAGCACTAAAGTAATTTTAAAATGAGCTTACAAGTAGTTAATGTTCATAATTTCCAAAAACAGACTAAATTCTAAGACATTGTTTAGTTTAGCTACATGAGAAGCAGTACTTTACAGCAGTATTATATCAATACTTCAGTTAAATAAAACAAACTTTAAACTGATCATTTTTGTGACTTATAACTGCTTGAAATTCATAGGTAAATACATAACAACTTCATTAAAGTTATATGTTTTCAACTAAAAATTATGTTTAGTTAATTACAAAAAAACAAATTTGAATGGAATCATTAAAATTGTTTCAGGCACTTATCAATGAACTATGTGACATTATAAGTCATTAAAAACACATTTAATGTTAATGTACTAGTTTAGTGTTTAAGACAAAAAACGAGTAAATAGAGTTGACATACTTTGTTTGTTTATTAAAACATTTTAAACATATCTTAAAATAATAATGGTTTAATTATTTATTTTTAAGTAAAATAAGAAATTCCAAAAGTTGATCAGCTTTTAGATTCAAATTTGTGCTCATACAAGTAATAGTAGTGTGAGAATTATAAAAGAAATTGATTATTAAACTACTTGAACTTTGTTTCAAAAATATTCAACAAGAGTTTTGTTGTAACATACTAATTATTATTGATAGTTGTTTTTCATTCATAAATGTTTTTATAATTGTGTCTCTGTTTAGCATTCACTCACTATGCACAATGTGGCTTTTTGTTTTCTACCTGCTTCAAAAAGTTACTACACCAATGACTAAGATCTAACTAGTTTTGGCAAAACGATTCAAACTAAATTATAACAAAAATGAGTTTGCAAAAGTTAAATGTAACCTGATGAAATTAAAGGCTTTAAGCTAAATGTAATAAATCTTATAGAAATTGTTAAGTGTTAAACATCTTTGGAACAAACAAAAAACAATTTCGTAAAATTTAGAGTTAAATACTTATTTTATATACTTTATAATAACTGTGTCTTTGTTAAGCTTTCATTCACTATTCACAATATGTTTTTTTATCTATTTGCTTCAAGTTTAAAGTTCAACAATGACTACAAAAACTCTGTAGTTTTTGGCAAACATGGCAAAACGTTTTAAACTAAATTATAACTAAAATGAGTTTACAAAGCTTTAAATGTAATGCTATAAACTGACGAAAAAATATTTCTAAATTACACATAGTTCATCTTGAACAAATTATTAAGTGATAAACACATTCAAAATAAATTAAAACCAGTTTTGTAAAACTTAAAGTTAAATACTAGTCTTATATACTTTTTAAATGGTGTCAATTTTAGTTTATATGAGCATAATAAATTTTTTAACTTCAATTTTAAACAATATGCTTAACCAAGTATCACTTATACAGTAAAAAAAGTAAAACTTAATGAAAAAAATTTATAAAAAGAATAGATAAAAGAATCATCAACTTAAAATAAGATTTAAACTGTTTAAACAAGTAGTTTAGCTTTTACAAATGAAAAAAAAGTGGTGTTTAACACTCCGTAAAATAAAAAATACTTTATGTTGGAAAAAGTTAAAATTCGCTCTGCTATGCTTAGATAGTGTTTCAATTTGTAGTTTTTAATGAATTCTGGAAAATCTTACATTTTAATGTGACATCATAACAAGAAAGCATTTTGCAAGATATTTTTTTGCCTGGGCCAAATCATTTGTTAAAAGTAGTTGTAGGAGAAGGAGCTCTAGGTTCTGCACTCTAATTTTCTTTCTTTCATTGTGCAGTTTGAGTACACTAAACAAAGTACTTTATCTATCAACTGCCAATGTTTTTTAAGTCAAATCTTGTTAATGATGATTATAACCTTATCTTCTAAAACATTAATTTCTTTATATTTTTTGAGTAAGCTTAAGAAATCACTTGATCTAAAAAGTGTTTTGAAAAGTATATTTTCAATGAATATTCTTATGAGAAAAGCACTTGTAGTAGTAACATGTGTTAACTCTTAAACTATTTTTTTCTCTTTTTATTCTGTTTAAGTAAGCTTTGTAGAATACTAACAAACTCTATTTGATTGTCAATATTCTTGAAGACAAAACTAGTTCTTGATAGTTGCTTCTCATTTAATCTTTTAAAACTCTTATATTTCTACATTGTTTGAGTAACTTAAAGAAATCATTTGACATAGTTTGGGAATCAACAGTCTTGAAAGTTTATGTTGATAACTAATATTCATTTTCCCATGCAAAACCTATGAAAAAAAATTTTTATTTGATCTTGTAATTCATCATAGAATGAATATATCTTTATTGATAAAAATTGGCTCACAAGTATGACACTTCAGACAACATCAATTGGCTTGAATGCACTTACATGATGCTAGAAAAAACTCTTTAAAAAGAAGCTTTAAAAACTTGCACCTCAGTCTTTGAAACACCATTGTAAAGTGAACTGAGTAACAGAATGCTTTGAAAAATCTTTTGAACGACCTCTGAGTCAAAGTCTTTATCTTTATAAGTTTTAACTATTCCTATAGGTTGAGTTTAGAAAATGGATCAAACTTTTATGGGTTCTGTTTGGATGATGAGTACCTACTACAGTAGCAGTTGTTGAGGTTAGTTTGTTTAATAGTTAACTAGATTGTTTGAATTTGTGCAAAACTTAGTATTTTACTAGTTGAGTATAAGAAAGTAAATGGTTTTTGGATATTTTTGATAATCATGATGTTTTGTCTTAAGATTTTCTACTTATTAATTGTTGAGTCCTTTTGTTACTATTAAAATTTTTAAGTGCTCATGCTTGAACAACTTAAGCTTTAGATATTAATTGAATTTTGCACAAATTCAGACTAGCTATTCATAGAGCTGTAACCTTGGTTTATACCATAAACAAATATTTGTCTTGTTGGGCTTCATTCTCCTAAGATTAATAAGCTTTAAAGAAAAGTTTAATAAGACTCAAACATAAATTAAATCATTAAAAACATTGTGGTAAATTTTATAAGCTTGTGCAAAAAAGCATTGTATTCCTGAATAAAGCCCAAAGAGACAGTAAGTTAAGTATAGAAGTTTATTTACAACATAAAGTTTAAGTAGGTTAATCTGACTGTACAAATGTAGTTTATATATTCATAAATTAACAGTTAGTATTAAGAATTACTTCTTAAAGTGTGCATGAAAGATTAGAGCAATTATAAGTCAAAATTCTTATTAGTTTCAAAAGTAAACTGTTTAGAAAGCAGTTAAACCATATGATGATTAGGTTTGCTATTAAACAAAAAGCAAAAATCTTGTAAGTTTACATTTATATAATTACAAAGCAGTTCACAGCAAGGAAGATTTAAAGGTTGTTAGTGCATATGTGTGTGAGGTTTACTTTTACCTTTGCTTAAATTGTTCTATTTTTTCAACTAACTTCTTTCTAATCTTTTATCTATCTGAAATTTCTTTTTTTTTCATGTGAATGCACTAACAAGCTTTTATCAACAACTTGCTGTACTGTTTTCTATGTATATAACAAATGTAAAGACTTTGGGAATAGTATAAATATTAGTTGAATGCAGCCATGAAGATTTTAAATGATGTTAAATGCAGAGTATTTAAGATGCAAGTATTTGACAAACTTTAAAATGAACTACAGGCTACCAAACATATGTTATTGACACAAAGTAGAATGGTTTAACTGTTTTAGTTTGTAATACACCTTTAATTTCTATGCACACTTTAAGAAACACATAATAAGTTGTCTGAATTCAATGGTAAGCTTTAAAAGTTTAGTCTATTAATAAATATTTAAAGTATGCCAGTTAATAAGTAGTAATGGTAGTAACTGTGCAAAGCTTTGTATTTATTAGATTGCTAGATAAACACTTAACAATGAGACAAACTTAACTGTCATGGAAAACTTAAGCTTATGTAAGTTGAATGACAATTAAAATGACATCCTGTAGTAGGAACAGTATGAAATTGAAGTCAAACAAAAATACAGTTACTACTCATATCAAAATTATTTCAACTGTTTAGTTTAATCTCAAGAGTTGATTTACTTTTAATAATTCAAGTTTATACTGTTTTGAAAAGGTTACTAATTAAAATCAATTTACATAAGCAAGTTAAATGACTTTTGTTTGAATATACAGTTCAATCATATAAATTGATTTGTCAATGTCCACATTAAGACTCATGTTCTATTTTTACTTGGTACATTTTATGTCATTAAAAAGTACACATATCTACTGATAAACTGTTTTCTATGTATTTGTAAAACATTAGGTAATAAACTAGGGTGGTGTTATGTCTGAAACTATATTTCATTTCATTTAGGATCTAAACCATAACTTAAAAATGTTATTTTAGCAAAATAAATACATCTATAAGGTACGCACTCTAAGAAGTACGCACCCGCATAAGGTACGCATTAATTTTTAACAGCACATTTTCTGTTGCAACTAAAGGTATTATTTAAGAAGTACGCATCCGCGTAAGGTACGCAGTAGATTTTTAATAACACATTTATTTAGTAGCTATATATGTTTTTATTAATAAGGTACGCTCTGAATTTTTAAGGCCCCCCACCCATTTTTGAAAAAATGGGGAATCCCCAAAACCGAAAATGGGAGGGAAATTTTCGATGAAGATAATTTAAAATAATTTTTTTAAGGCATTTCGCCGGCTCCGCCGGCGAAAAATTTTTCACATTTTTCCTCTTCCCTTTTTCTCTGCGGCCTTTTTTCTTGAAGGCCACCTTTTTCTGTCAAATGGACCGTGAGTAGCGTAACTGCCAAACAAGTATACGTTTTTGCGTTATATTTGTACGGTCTTTATCTGTTATCTTTTACTAACCTTGAGCTTATGTGATCTAATTTGTCAATGTATAACCATTAAAGGCCTGACGGTAATATCAGTTTTGATTTTTTAATTATAGACTGAGTGGTTCTATATTGGTGAGTTTGAAAAGTAAGTTTAAGGTAGCGGACAAGAATTAAAAAAAAAACAAAGGGCTACGGCCGGTCGATGACACGGTGCTCCGCACCTGTCATCTCCCCGGCCTGCCCTTAGTTTTTTTTTTAATTCTTGTCCTTTAGGCCCGGTTACTCTGCTGGTCGGCACCTTTTTGAGTTTTGACTTGGATGTACGAGTTAATGTGCAAGTACTCTTAAATCATAACTTAATTTAAAGTGCTAGACTTATAAATCATAACTTAATTTAAAGTCCTAGTACTTCTAAGTCATAACTGAATTTGATGCGCTCGTAGGTTCAAGTCTTAACTAGTAATAATTTTAACACATTTGTACAACATAATTGTATGTGAAGATTTAACTCATTCAGTTAAAAGCTAATCTTTTTTTTTATATACCTTTCCATAAACAAGTATTTTACTTTTTAAGTTGTATGAAAGATAACAGATTTAAATTACTCATGAGCAACTTGTTTTTAATTTATGCTACTTCTACATAAAACATCTTATTCTTAATTTGTCCACATAAAGTTAGGGAATTTAAAAGTCCATTTGCATCAATTATACTGACTTTTCTTTTTCTGCTATTTTTCCACATTAAATCCTAAAAATTTTTTATTTTTTTTTTATCATATTGTTGCGTCATAATGAGGAAGTCTCTCTTTTTTTTTATAATTTATTAGGCTTTTGATACTTATGTTAAGTACATGCAAGTTATATTTATAAACTATCTTTTGAAGCAAATAACTTTCTAATAATGGAAGAATAACATACATTATATTAAGCTTTACTAGGTTTTTTTTAAACAGTTATGAGTTACGTAGTTAATGTTAATGTGCTAGTACTTCTAAGTCATAACTAAACTTTATTTTTACTAGAAGCTATTAGATAGAACAGACTAATTAGATAAAACTTGTTAATAAACAGATAACTATGATTTAGTTGTATGAAACATAACAGATATGAATTACTACGTCTAAACTTGTCCACATGAAATTAGGTAAATTTACAAATCTATACTTTACTATGTTCTTGCGTCATAATCCGGTAGTCTCATTGATTATAAGTTTATTAATAATTATGTATAATATTTATCATGTAAGTATATGCAAGTTATTTTAAAAAACTATCTTTTGCAAGTAGTTAAAAATGCTTAAGTAGCAATGGTAAACGTTAACACAAAATTTTCTATATAAAAATTATTTAGTTATAACAAGTAACAGCTTAATTATATGTGTGTATGTACTACTTGTTACTGCATATTTTAATAAAGATTATACTTAATCTAGACAGAACCTTATAGTTTAATATGCAAAGTATATAAAAACTTATTAAGTACACTAATAAATAAATTATATCTGTGCCAAACTATTAAGTCACAAAAGGTTAACAATATTCCAACTGAAATGTTTAACTCTCTAAAGTTGCAACTTTACAT
This sequence comes from Thalia democratica, assembly GCF_965202585.1. NCBI lineage: Eukaryota > Metazoa > Chordata > Thaliacea > Salpida > Salpidae > Thalia > Thalia democratica. The sequence goes on along the minus strand of NW_028139383.1, from coordinate 57,627 downwards.
ATTAAATTCAAACAAACTAATTGTTTTTTTCCAGTACATATATGATTTTTAACTTTTTTACGATTGCTATGTCCAGCAGTTAGTTAATTCCATTTAGTTTTCTATTTTAGGTAATTTTCTTGTTTTGATAAAAATATTATAAATTTAATCAAAACTACTTTACATACTAACTATAGACCTTAACGTATTACCAATAAATATTTCAGGTTTTAGTCATACTTGATTCTTTTATTTATATGTATTTGTTTTTAATTTGATAACTAAACCGTTCATTTCGTAATTAATATTTACTATTGTAAAACAAATACTGTTTATGTTTACGTTTTCTGTAGCTACGTTAATTGTATTCAGTATATACAATCAGTGGTTCCTTTCTTAATTATTGAGTCTTTAAACAAACATATTTTGTTTAGCAATTTAAAGTGTTTTTTTATGTGGAAAGTAATGACTAATGTTCTTTTATTTTTGACATATTTAAACTTATTTGTGAACTTATTTGGTTTTTATAGTTAGCACTCTCAGGTTAGTCCTCGGTTGAGTCCTCACATTTCATGTCGGCATACTGCATTATTTTTTTTATATGTTTGTTTTTTGTTAGTCAAAAATAAAGTCAATGTTTCGCATACTTTATTCATTTTAAATAAGGTACACATCTGGGCCTTATGTAATTCTGCCTTATGTTATCTTATTTTTGTTACATCCATCTATTTATTTATATGTTAAATCTTACCAACTGAAATTAACTTCAAATGAAAAGATATATATTAAGTAACTAAATTTTATGCATTGCAGTTTTAGTAAAAATATGAGTTCATTACTCAAACAATGCCTCAAAGCTTTATAATATTGACAAATATGTTTATATCGTTCTGTTAGCTTCTCGACTGTTGATAAGTCTTCTGTTTATCACTAATATGAAATACAATAGAATTAAGTAAATATTCCTTAGTTATGATTTTTAAATGCCTTAAGTATTCCCTATGTAATTATTTACGTCAGAATTCATGGTAAGCAAGGTAATTTACTATAATTAGAACTATTATGTGGACGTTTTCCGTTAGATAAGTATTGGTTTAAAAATTAACTAATGATTTGTTTTACAAGAGTTCAAGAAAGTTGAAATTGGATTCATTGTCATAATTTAAGTTGTGTTTAATTGTTATCTTCTAATGGCTGTTTAAAAATAGTTTCTATGGTTTCTCTTAAAGTAATTATATTGTTTACATATATGTGTAGCTCGTAACTATATTTTAGTTTTGTTGTTTCGTAATTATGTATGTAGAACAAAGTTAAGTAAAAACTAATTTCACTCTGACGTTGTTTAAAAGAGATAAAGCCTGTACAAGTTACTCATTTTTTTTTTCTAGTTTTTTTTAGAAACCCTAAGCCACAAAATATTTTAAGTTGTTCACTGTAGTCGTTATTATCAAACATAATGCATCGTTGGAAACTTAAATTGTTACTTAAGTAGACACTGAGCTAAACTTTTCCATGCTCTCCTTTATAAAAATGTATATTTACACCTTAATTTGTACTCATAAAAAGTGGCCATTTTCAAAAATCTAACAAACAAATTACTGTCTTTTTCATGAAATTTTGGTATTTTTATTTATTCATGATTATTACGTCATCATTTTGGGTAGTCTCATTTATTATTAATTAGAATTTTATTTTACCACAAGTTATGGACACATAGTAAATATCAGATATTGTTTAGTGTTAAAATGTTTTGTACTTTGTTAGCGAAGTATATACGTATCAGGCATTACTAACATATGCATAATAAATAATGAATAACATGTTTTTTTAAATACAATTATTGTATTAAAACATGTATAGTAATCTACTAGTAATATTTTATTCCCTGATATCGTTTGATTTAGTTCAAACAAGTGAATTATTGTTTTGTTAATAAAATTTAAAAAGTTTAATTGATTATTCTCCTTAACATTTAGTCTAAAACCTTAATATAAATATAATATATTCGGTATAACATTGTTTTGTTCGTATTACTGTGATGTTAACTAAAATTTTCTTTCTATGGTTTCTCTTTAATCAATATAATATATACATCTATATATTTTGTTTTGTTCTCCTATTATTTTCAGAACATACTGATTTTTAAATTAAAATTTGCTCTTAATTTTTTATCATTAACTGTCATCTTGTCGCGCTGGCTTATATAACTATTTCCAGATTTATTTTTTTAACAACATTTAACTTAAACTTACAGATAATAATTACAGCTCGAATATACTTCTTATATAAAAGCTTTGTGGTTTTTTAGTCTTAGTTTCACGACCTGTAAAACTTATTAAGTCTTCTACCTCCAAACATTATATGTGTCTCTAAATTTAAAAATTAAACAACAGCCAACTTAACTTATGTTTTTATTATAATCAAGGCCAGTTCAAAAACCATTTTAATTATGGGGTCTCGTTTAATTATTGTTTATAATCTAGTTAGCTAAATCTAGTTAGCTTAACTTTAGTTCTTTTTTGTAAATATTCAAGCCTTGTTGTAAAATATCAATTTGTCCGCCATTTTTATCTTATTTCTTCCTTAGGCTTTGCTTTGTTATATAAATGTGAAACATTTTTTTGTTAGTTATATCTTGTAGGTTGTTGTAGATATATTGCACATCAAGCTTGAATACTTTGTATTTCTTTTTTCAGCTGTTAAAACATTTTTTAATCTTTTCTGTACCAGTCCATTGTTTTATCTTCTTATTTCCTACTTATTGTGTATATTTCTTTCAAGTTTAATTTTAACAACATCTGAGCTTGTTTGGTTTTTCAATTTAGTTTCTGTTTAAATATTGAAACAATCTCTCTAATAAACCAGCAATTCATTTATTTTCTTCCTAAAGTTTTTTAGTAGTTTAATTTTTAAGTAACTTCACAGTTAATTACTACGATTGTATTTTAAGAATAATTCTTTTGAAGTACCAAAGTAGTATATAAACAGGGTTGCAAAAAGACTTAAAAACCTGGAATTTGACAATTTTGGTTAAAAAACTCTCAAAAAACCTAGAATTTTGAACTAAAATCATTAAAAAATCTGTAAAAATTTAAAAGAAATAAGAGTTTTTTTATGTTAATTATTGAAAATTCTATTAAATACGATTAATATAGATAAAATTATATATCATTTATAAAAGTACATATATAAATTTGCTTTATAGTACGTTGTTTTACTAGTTAAAACAAATTTTCAGCTTTAATTATATTTTGTACTAAAAATGAGCAAAAAATCTTGTTCTTAAAAAAACCTGGAAGAAATTTTCAAAAAAACTTTTGGTAACCCTGTATAAAGTTTCGTATTTTTGTACCGTGGTTTTTAGTATTATTTGCTGGATATTGACTACAAGTTATACATATTTGTAGTAAATAAACCGGCTATCATGCTCTAAATCAAGTTCAACAATTATACGAAACTAATTCAGAGTGACGTTGTTGTTTTATGTTTCCTTGAATTAATCTTGTTTGTTCGCTGTATCATCGCCTGTTCAAATTCCATGTCTAAAACATTGTAAGTTTTTATTTTGTTTTATTAAAAACACTTAGAATTAGTTTCTTTCCTAAACTAAAGCAATTTCAAACATACCATTTTGAGACATTTCTTGCCCTTAGATTTGTTTTTGTTTCAAAGCTGAATTAAATTACTGGCATAACCGTTGAATTTTTGCAAATTGTCATTTTTTCACATCTTTCAAATACATGTAGTATCTCTATTAGTTTTTGATTACTGCTTACAGTTCATATTGATTATATTTGATATATTTTTTACAATGTTTTGTATATATTTCGACCACAACTTTTTATCTAAATTTTCAATTTTGTACTGATGTTTCTAAACTTGCTCTAAAGTTTATTTTTAGTGCTTATAAAACAATTATTTTGATTTATCATTCTAAATTTGAAATTCACCAGTTTTTTATGCGATTTTTAAAATAAATCCAATAATCAAAATTTTTCTGTCCAGTCCATTTTTACTGTACAAAATTTTAAAAACATCGAAGTTTTAAGTACAGTGACGTAATAATTAAAAAATTGATAATATTATTGATAATATTAGTATTATTAGTAAAAGTTTAAATTCAAAAACTTAAAGTTATCAATCATCTGTAAAAAACCTTGATATCCAGCCTGACAACTGTGCTACAAACCATTAAAATATAGCAAGTTTACTTTTAGTTAACACTTCATTGTTTTTTTGTTATTACAGTAAAGTTATTTTAAAGTTTACTTAAAAAAATCTATGTGTTCTTTTTAATAAATGTTATTTGTGTATAAGTCTGTTTTGTTGTTATATTATGTTTTTTTGTTTTTCTGTTTAGTTCTATTTCTTGCCCAATAAGTAAAGACTGAATATAGTTGTATATATTATATTTAAAGTGTACTTTGCATGTTTTGGAAATCTTATAGGTTCGTTAAAGGTAAGATATTTATTTATAAGTGAATAAAACTCTTGGATTAACTAAAATATATGTTTCAATCTTAACGACATTAAATTGTATCCAGTTTCGTATTGTTAGGTAGCTTATGATTTCTTATGACTGTCAAGTTATTTTATTTATTGTTCAACCTGAACTTTGAGCGTTTGTTATTGAGAGTTAATGCTGTTTCGTATTTAATTCTATTAACAGCCCAAAACTAGGCAGAATTTTTTTTTAACAGATAGGTTTAAACTAAAAGTGAAGCTTAATGTTTTATAGTATGTATCCATGGTGTTGTACTATGAATGATGCAGTTTTATAGTAGACAGCCTTGGTATTATTCTATAAGTAACACAACAGTTTTGCATTGTAGTTTAGTTTATCAGTATTTATTGTAATTTAAATAGTTAAACTATTTTATGGTGTTTATTTTATTTATTTAATTAGCATTTATGGCACTAAGTCTCATAAGTATCAAATAAAAATTTTGTTTAACTATCTTGTAGACTGTCTGTTTATAAAAGTCAATTAAAAGTTGTTCATGTCACTATTTCAGTTTAATTTCAATTAAGATTATGAGTCAATTTTGAGTTTTAAACTCAAACTATAGTTTTATAAGTTTTTATATACTTAAGCTAACAATAACTTTAGCTGTAAAAAAAGCGTTCTAAAATTACGGATAATCAAAAATAGATTGACTTAAGTTAATAGTTTATCAATGATAACAGAATACTTTATGAATTAGTATAATAGACTGACCCTGTTTTCAATTTATTTCAATTCTTATTTTAAATCAATATTTTTTGATATTTATATAAGTTTTCAATAATATAAGTGTTTAAGGTCTAATCGATATTATTAAAAGATAAGCCTCACATTAAACTGATGAATAAATTCAATTAAACATGATGAGTATAACAAAAATAGCAAGCTATACATACAAACTATACTAAGTACTGTTTATTGTAAATTGAGGTTATTGAAACCTGTGGTAAACAACAAAAAAGACGTACTTTTTTAATTATTTTGGTATCTAAGTACAAAGTAGTTTTATAGTCTTATAACAGGGTCAGCAGCCATATGTATCTTGCGGGCCTAGGAAAAGTTGCTACCGGACCGCACTACTTAGAAACAAACCTTTGATGGCCGTATCTATTTAAAAATAGTTCTGGTATTAGTAGAAAAGTATTATTAAAGATCAAAAACATGATAAATTTTGCAATATTAGAGCATAAATAAAGAAATAAGAGCCTAACTGTGAGTTTTTACTTCAAATATTGTTTTTTAAAAATATATTTTGGTTGAAAGGAGCTCGCATATTTGGCCGCAAATATTTGACTTTGAGGCCGCAGTTTGCCGACCCTTGTCTTATAAAATTATCTTATAGCTTAATGGATATTAAACTTAGTATTCTCAAGTGTTTAATGTTTTAGATCACGTCCTCGAAAAAAGTTATTACTTTATTGATAGATTTATCTTACCTCATTTGTAATAGCAGTTTAGACTAATACTTTTAAATTTTTACTTGAACTGTTAGAACTTTAGATACATACTTTCATATGATTCAATAATATTTGCTTACAAATACATAGTTTCAAAAGTGTCATTGGAAACTTAAAGTAAAAAAAAAATTTAATGCAACTTAACCTTTTAATATATTATATAGTATATATATTCTAATATTTCAAAGGAGCGATGGCGTAGGGGTGAGTGTCGCGCACGCGAAGCAAGCAAACTGAGTTCAAGTCCGCGTGGTGGCCTTTATTAAAGATAGAAATTCACATTTTTTTAATTGATATTCTATAGCTATTATAAAAATGACGTTATAAGCAATACATGTTTTTGTTTTAATGATTTAAGATTATGTAAATGTAAACAAATATTGTAGTTTAACAAACTATACCGAATTAAACCCGTGATCTCGGAGTATATTGACTTGCTTATTTTCTTTAGGCATTTGTCTTAGCTGAGCTGGCTTATACAAATGATTATAATTAAAACAAAATATTATTATCAAGCTATAAAAATTCATCTAATAGCAATCAAACGGTCTAAATCAATACTTATTTTTCCTAAAAATAGAATCTAAAGCTTAAGGTAGTACCAAAAAAATAAGTTTTAATTTTAAAAGTAAACAAAATGCATATTAATACTAAGATACTTTATAAAAAATGCAAAAATATTACATAGATAACCTTCTTTATTTTATAGTATTGTATACTTATTTGTCTATTAGTTTGGTGTTTAAAATATCCCAGCGCATGTAACCCTTTAGTTTTTAACAAAAAACTCTGTTACAAATTAGTTTTTACTTTCAATGTTAATTTGAACATTAAATTAACATATTAGCGTGAACAAATCTCTAATTTTGTATTACTAACATTAAAATTGTAGTATAAGTAATATTTTAAAAACAGAAAGTCCTCCGATTAAATGGACACGCTTCGTTCTGACCCAAGCACAGTTTCCAACTTTATACTCCTTTATCATAAGAATATATATTTCAAATCAAGCTTAACGGACAAGCAGTGATGGCCAAGTGGTCAAGGCGGTGGAATGAAAATCCAGATTTTGCGTGTTCGAATCCGACATGTGCCATTTTTTTTGTTTCTAACCTGTCAGTTCAAAATTATTTGCGACATGCTCTACTATGTTTATGTATAAATAGCACTTTCGAAAATTTAAAAATAGTTTTTTAGTGGTTAATTATAATAAACAAAATAAAAAACTAATAAAATCTAAACGTGCCTTTTAGGCTATTTGTTTATTTTTGAAGATTTTGTTTTATACTTTATTGCTTTTACTTTAATTTACAAGTTATGTTTAAATAAAGTTTTAGTCTTTTTATGGTAGTCAGTTTTTTTTTATCCCAAAGTAACATGCTCACTCTTATTTCTTTGCAAAAAACTTAAATATTATATATATATATATATAGTCAGCTATAGTCAGAAAAACAATATTGTTAAAATTTTCACGAGTTTAACAACATCCGTCATGTTCCTTGTTTTCTTTTAAAAATCTTTATTAGTAATTAAGCATCTAATTAAGCACCCTTTTGAGAAAAAATTAGAGATTTACTTGAATTTGTAACTGTTTAACGTATTTATAACAAGAGAAATTAAATAAATTAATAAAAAGAGTTTTTGAAACTAATACTTTATAAATAGACAATATTTTGCTTTTGGGCGTAATTGAGTTTAATTAGTACAAGTATTGCTTCAAATATATGTTTATATCTTGATGTAGAGATTTAAGACGACATTTGCTACTTTTAAAATATCTGAGTTTTCTTTTTTTGTAAAATAATACCTAAATTTTTAGAGTACATACTTCCCTTGAGAAGCATTTTAAAATTTTGTTCAAAATGCCTTTTCAAGGGGAATACTTCTCTGTATAGTAAGTTTTGTTTGATAAAATATAATTTGAACGACTGGAAAATATCTAACACAATTTAAGTAAATATAGTAAGTACTAAAAATAGTAAAACTATACAACTAGCTAAAAAAATGAATAAATGTTATTATACTGTACCTTAATTTAAATCAAATAAAACTAGATCAATACTTTTTTTTAAATCTAGCCACTATTTGTTTATTAAAGAAATTCACTACCTACAGTTATCAGAAAAAAAGCTACTTTCGAAAAAAATTTTTCATTGCGTTGCTGTTGACTGCCGTAAAACTTAATGAAAGCTAATTATCAGTATTAAGATCCTTCAACAGCTCAAAAGTTTCCTGGTCGTATATATTTTGTTCGTCAAGTTAAAGTTATTACTTTATTGATAGCAGAATTTTATTTCATTTGTTACAGAAGTTTAGACTTATACATTTAAATTTTTACTTAAGCTATTAGAACTTTAAACACATACTTTCATATGATTCAATAATGTTAGCTTAGAAATACATAGTTGAAAAATATTAATGAAACTTAGAATAAAGTAAAATTTGACTCAAGTAACTTATTTAGTATTTTATATAGTATATATATTCGAAATATTCAAAGGAGCAATGGTGTAGAGGTGAGTGTCGGAGCACGCCAAGCGACAGATTTGAGTTCAAGTCCGCGCAGTGTTATTTTATTTTTTAAAGGGATTCACTGTTTTTTTTTAATTAATATTCTATTAGCTCTAAATACAATAGTTTTGTTTAATGATTTAAGATTATGTAAATATAAACAAATATTGTAGTTTAAGAAATTATACCGAATTAAACTCGTGATTTCGGAGTATATCCAGTGTATTTACTTGCTTATTTCCTTTAGGCATTTGTCTGAGCTGGCTTATACGAACGATTATAATTTAAACATAAAATTTTTATCAAACTATAAAACTTCATCTAAGAGCAATCAAACGGTCTAAATCAATATTTGTTTAACCTAAAAATAGAATCTAAAGCTTAAGGTAGTACTGACAAAGTAAGTTTTAATTTTTAAAAGTAAAAAACAAGCATTTTAATACTAAGATACTTTATAAAAAATACAAAATCATTACATAGATAACCTTTTTTTTATAATTTTGTATACTTATTTGTCTATTAGTTTGGTGGTTAAAATATCCCAGCGCATGTAACCCTTTAGTTTTTAACAAAAAACTCTGTTACAAATTAGTTTTTACTACCCATATTAATTTGATCATTAAACTAACATATTAGCGTGAACACATCTCTAATGTTGTATTTCTAACATTAAAGTTATAGTATAAGTAATACTTTAAAAACAGAAAGTCCTCCAATTAAATGGACATGCTTCGTTCTGACCCAAGCACATTTATTCCAACTTTATACTCCTTTCTCATAAGAATATATATTTCAAATCAAGTTAACCGAAAAGCAGCGATGGCCGAGTGGTCATGGCGGTGGAATGAAAATCCAGACTTTGCGTGTTTGAACTCGACATGTGCCAGATTTTTTGTTTCTAACCTGTCACTTTAACTAGCACTTTTCAAAATTTTAAAATAATTGTTTAATGGCTAATTATAATAAACAAAATAAAAAAACTAGTAACATTTAAACGTGCCTTTTAGGCTAGTTGCTTATTTTTAAAGTTTTCGTTTTATACTTTATTGTTTTTACTTTAATATACAAGTTATACTTAAATAAAGTTAAGTTAAACTTTTTATTGTAGTCAGTTTTTTTTTCCCAAAATAACATGTTACTCTTATTTCTTTGCAAAAAACTTAAATATTATATATATCTATAGTCAGCCTATAGTCAGAAAAAAAATAGTGTTAAAATTTTCACGAGTTTAACAATTCGTTGTTTTCTTTTAAAAATCTTTATTAATAATTAAATATCTTATTAAGCACTCTTTTAAGAAAAAAAATAGAGATTTACTTTGAATTTGTAACTGTTTAACTTATTTATAACAAGAGAAGTTAAATAAACTAATAAAAAGTTTTTTTGTATCTAATACTTTATAAATAGACAACATTTTGTTTTTGTGCGAAATTGAGTTTTATTAGTACAAGTATTGCATCAATTATATGTTTATATTTTAATGTTGAGATTTAAGACGACATTTGCTACTTTTAAAATATCTGAGTTTTCTTTTTTGTAAAATAATACTAAAATTTTTAGAGTACATACTTCCCTTGAAGAGCACTTTAAAATTTTGTTCAAAGTGCGTTTTCAAGGGGAATACTTCTCTGCATAGTAAGTTTTGTTTGATAAATATAATTTGAACGACTGGGGAATATCTAACACAATTTAAGTAAATATAATAAGTACTAAAATAGTAAAATTATAAAACTAGCTAAAAAAAATTGAATAAATGTTATTATACTGTACCTTAATTTAAATCAAATAAAACTAGATCAATATTTTTTTTAGAATCTAGCCAATATTTGTTTAATAAAGAAATATACTACCTACAGTTATCATAAAAAAGCTACTTTCGAATAAAATTTTTCATTGCGTTGCTGTTGACTGCCGTAAAACTTAATGAAAGCTAATTATCAGTATTAAGATCCTTCAACAGCTCAAAAGTTTCCTGGTCGTATATATTTTGTTCGTCAAGTTAAAGTTATTACTTTATTGATAGCAGAATTTTATTTCATTTGTAACAGCAGTTTAGACTTATCCTTTTTAGTTTCTACTTAAGCTATTAGAACTTTAAATACATACTATCATATGATTCAATAATGTTAGCTTAGAAATACATAGTTGAAAAACATTATTGAAACTTAAAATAAAGTAAAATTTAACTAAAGTAACGTATTTAGTATTTTATATAGTGTATATATTCAGCTTATCCAAAGAAGCAATGGTGTAGAGTTGAGTGTCGGCGGGCGCGCAGCGAAAAACTTGAGTTCAAGTCCGCGCAGTGGCTTGTTTTCCTAGAAAGAGGTGTACTATTTATTTTAATTGATATTCTATTAGCTTATTAAAAAATTATTTAATGATTTAAGATTATGTAAATGTAAACAAACATTGTAGTTTAATATACTATACCGAATTAAACCCGTGATCTCGGAGTGTATTGACTTGCTTATTTTCTTTAGGCATTTGTCTTAGCTGAGCTGGCTTATACGAAATGTTATAATTAAAACAAAATATTATTATCAAGCTATGAAAATTCATATAATAGCAGTCAAACGTTCTAAATCAATACTTATTTTACCTAAAAATAGAATCTTAAAATCAAGGTAGTAGTAAAAAGATAAGTTTTAATTTTTAAAAGTAAACAACATGCATATTAATATTAAGATACTTAAAATAAGTATAAGTAATATTTTAAAGTCCTCCAACTAATTGGACACGCTTTGTTCTGACCCTAGCACATTAATTCCAACCTTGTACTCCTTTCTCATAAGAATACATATTTCAAATTAAGTTTTATTAGTTTATTTTTTATAATTTTAATATATATTTAAAACTTTTAGAGTACATACTTCCCTTGAGGAGCACTTTTTAATTTTGTTCAAAGTGCGTTTTCAAGGGGAATACTTCTCTGCATAGTAAGTTTTGTTTGATAAATATAATTTGAACGACTGGGGAATATCTAACACAATTTAAGTAAATATAATAAGTACTAAAATAGTAAAATTATAAAACTAGCTAAAAAAAATTGAATAAATGTTATTATACTGTACCTTAATTTAAATCAAATAAAACTAGATCAATACTTTTTTTTAAATCTAGCCAATATTTGTTTATTAAAGAAATATACTCCTATAGTTATCATATAAAAGCTACTTTCGAATAAAATTTTTCATTGCGTTGCTGTTGACTGCCGTAAAACTCAATGAAAGCTAATTATCAGTATTAAGATCCTTCAACAGCTCAATAGTTTTCTTGTCGTATATATTTTGTTCGTCAAGTTAAAGTTATTACTCTATTGATAGCATAATTTTATTTCATTTGTAACAGCAGTTTAGACTTAAATTTTCAGTTTTTACTTAAGCTATTAGAACTTTAAATACATACTTACATATGATTTAATAATATTAGAAATACATAGTTTAAAAATATTATTGAAACTTAAAATTATGTAAAATTTAACTAAAGTAACGTATTTAGTATTTTATATAGTGTATATATTCGATTTATTCAAAGGAGCAATGGTGTAGAGTTGAGTGTCGGAGCACGCCAAGCGACAGATTTGAGTTCAAGTCCGCGCAGTGTTATTTTTTTTTAAAGGGATTCACTGTTTTTTTTTAATTAATATTCTATTAGCTATGCAATACAATAGTTTTGTTTAATGATTTAAGATTGTGTACACGTAAACCAATATTGTAGTTAAAACATAATATTATTGTCAAACTATAAAATTTCATCTAATAGAAATCAAACGGTCTAAATCAATACTTATTTTTCCTAAAAATAGAATCTAAAGCTTAATGTAGTACTGAAAAGTAAGTTTCAATTTTTAAAAGTGAAAAACATGCATATTAATACTAAGATACTTTATAAAAAATGCAAAAATATTACATAGATAACCTTCTTTATTTTATAATATTGTATACTTATTTGTCTATTAGTTTGGTGTTTAAAATATCCCAGCGCATGTAACCCTTTAGTTTTTAACAAAAAACTCTGTTAAAAATCTGTTTTTACTTTCAATGTTAATTTGAATCTTAAACTAACATATTAGCGTGAACAAATCTCTAATGTTACATCTCTAACATTAAAATTATAGTATAAATAATACTTTAAAAACAGAAAGTCATCCAATTAAATTGACAAGCTTCGTTTTGACCCAAGCACAGTTTCCAACTTTATACTCCTTTCTCATAAAAATATATATTTAAAATCAAGTTAACCGACAAGCAGCGATGGCCGAGTGGTAGAACTTAACAATAGAAGCCATACTAATGCTCCGTTCAGACATAAATTCCACTCAACTGAACTAATGAATTAATTCAGTCATAAGAACAAATTTCTAAACTAAAAACAAACCAACTATAAAGCACAGCATGTCATATCGGCACGCGTTTGTATTGTATGGTTTACACAATTTTCTTATTCATGGTTGCTAATTCAAAATACTTATTCATCAAATTGATTTAAATATTTAACAGAGGGTTACTGTAGGCTAGCAAGCTTTTTCCTTTTTCTTTCCAATGTAAAAAACTAAAATGCTGTTAACCAATTATTTGCTTGTAATTCTAGCTTTAATGAGTTTAATTTTTAATTAAAAAATCAAATTTTAGTTTCATGATTAGAACATAGGTACTGTAAAAAAACGAGTTGTTTGAGAGTCTTAAAAGAAAATTTGTACCACCAAGTCTAGTACAATATTACTAAATCTTAACTATTTTTCTGGATTACAATTTATTAAATTCGATAAATTTTCTAATCATATACTTACTATAAGCTATTTTGTATTTTATTTGATTTAGTTTTAAATAGTCAACTCAGTTACGAACGATAGCTTCAAGTTTGTATAAATTGAAATAAGTTTGGACACCTCAATATGTTTTTGAAAATCTAAAAAACGATCTAGTATCTGTTTGAAGAGGTATTTAAATTTAAGAAATTAAAATAACTAAGCCTCATCAGCTAAAAAGTTTTAGTCAGACATATTATTCTACGACTTCTTTAATCTGCTTAAATTGTTCTTTAATTAAGTAAGCAATTATTCAGTTTCAGCCACTTTTACTGGGAAGAAACACATAAAAACAGTTTTATACAGGAATAGATTACAAAAAATTTATCAGGCTTTTAATTTAAAAAATTATAAGTTTGAGAAACTTATCGCGCAAACCAAATAAGACACTGATTTAATTTTTTGTTTTAAATGAAATGTTTTATTTTTGGTTAATAAAAATCAACGTGGTATAAACTTTCAAACACAAGTTCTTTTAAGCTTTATAGTTTTTAGATTATAAATATACATGTATACATCATTTTGGTTTGTGATGAACAAAATAAAATTATTTATTATTAGCCTGGGCAAAAAAAAAATGAGTCGTATAATTAAATTACTCATGACTATTTACAATATTTTGAGTGGAAACTAATTATAACGGTTTTAAATTTCATCAGGAGTACTAAGGAGAATAGTTTTGTGTTCTTGTTTTTTTAAGGACTGTAATGAATAAAATAAGTACTAAATTACATAGTCAAGTGAGTCAGCTTTTATATATATCTTTTATTTGAAAGAAAGGTTTAAAAAAGATTTTGTCTCACTATTTTTGTAATTTGAAGCAGCTGAATTTTTGTAAAAATGTTTTATAAAGAAAATAATTAGATACTGTTGAGTGTTTTTTAAATTTGGATATTGTGTTTAGTTTTTTGTAGTTTCGTTAGACTAATTTTTTTCTTTAATATCTCTTCTGTTCTGTGTACGCAATTATTAAATCAAAAATTATACAAAGTATACAAAACAGGTTCTGCTTAAAATATTTACAGATTTACTTAATGATTGTAAACAAATTATTACTACACAGTTGTGGAAAAAAAGTAATCAGTTTAAATAAATAAAACAATTCCTTTTAGTCTTTGTAAGTTTATATCAAAGAGACTTAACTATCAAGTTTGAATCATTTTAATATTGACAGTTTTATTACAAATGTAGTTTAAAAGTATGAAACAAACTCTAAACAAAATGCAAATTTTAAACTGTTAAAGCTAAAAATTAATATAATGTTTTAAGACTAGGAGCTAAAATGTCAAACTGACTTCATGCAAGTAAAAATTGTAAGTTTGAGTAATCATATAAACTATTAAAAGTTTAAGTTTATTAAAAATGGTACAAGTTTTTGTTATGACTAATGAAGTAAATCAGGTTTAATAAAAGATGACACTCTATTTATAATATTTTCTTAAACTTGCTATTTCAACGTACTTTTTGAATTTATACTTTTTAGAAGTTTAAAGTTAGCAAATTTTAGAAAACATACTAAAAAAAACAAACAGTAATCAGAGAAATAAATTTATTTTTACACTAACAATAAATAAACGTAAATATAAAAGAAAGCGACTCTAAAGTGTTAACATTTTTTAGCAAGCTGTGTATATTAAACTATCAAAAAATAAGTTAAAACTGAAAAACTAAATATGTATCTATTAAAGTAACAAGTTTTACAGTACATTGTATATGTTTCAAGTTTTTTAGTATTTATCTGTAAAAATAAGCAGGCTATTCTTGATTTACTATTCTATAAGATATCCTAAAAACCAGGATCTTTATTTTATGGCTTCTTCAATGGACCGTCCTGAATTATTTCTACGGTTAGTAGATCTGAAAACAAAACAAATAGTTATATAAATTATCTTTTATTATTTAAGTTTAAAGATTTAATGTTTAAAACTTTTGTGTGGAAAGGCAAAATTTTCGATACTGAATGCGTTAAAATAATAAATTTTCTTAAAAACTTTTTTACTTTTTTGAAGAATTAGTACGATAAAGCAAAACAATAAATTTAGATTTTACTTTACATTTTCACAATAAAGAAGGATAGTTAGTATTTTACTGTAATGAACAGTTAAGTTACATACCGCCATTGATATTAGCATCATTTGTTTCATGTAGGGAGGAGAAGGTGTAATGCTCATGTTAGACTATTGTTAACAAAGTCAATATTGGCAGAAGTTTTTATAAAAAAGAGTCGAAAAAGTTTTTGTTTAACAATTTTTTTTAACTTAAATAATAATTAAAAAATAATAATTGATTTTTTATTGATCTTAAATTTATTTTATAAATTTTTATTTAAACTACTCAAAAATGTTATAAAATTTATAGTGTAAGGTTCAAGGACTTAAAAGTCTCTATCTAACCAATCTAATGACCATAGTTGTTAACGTCCACATTTTTCCTTCTTTTACTTATATACAATATAAAAGTTCATTATACTGACCTGATGATTTTACAAAAACCTTTACAGGCTTTACATTTAGCTGTTTATTTTCAAACGTCTGCGGGCCACCGTAAGTAAAATAATCTTCCTCATTACTAAGACGACTGTAACTGTTATGTTTATAGTTATAGTATTGTTGTGAATTTCGGTGATATTGTTTTATCTCTTCTTCTTTCTCCTCCGGTTCTTCTACTGTTTATATTTTGTTGGGACAACTATGTTAACTTAATAATAGAAACGATAAAAGAAATGCTATTTAGTCTGTAAAGTTTAATTAAGTGCAATCATAAAACAAGTACAAATTTAAAAAAATTAAAACAGAGTTTATACTTGTTTTTAAAATCTGATGAATATAAATCTAGACTAATGTAGTAATAAAACTTACTTTACATAAATAAAATATTTATAAATTTAATTTTTAACGTAAAACATGAGTTAATTGTTACACGGCTTTAATACTAACCGCCACTATTATTTTCAAAAAACAAAGGTTCTTGAAGTAATGGTGTTGTTTCTTTCAATGATCTTTCTCTTTTAACAATCTTCTTTAAGTTTCTCCTCTGAATTTCGTCCAGCTCAAATTTTATTCCAAGTTTCTTCTTACTTGACTCAATAACCTAATTAATTAAACTTTTAATTATAAAAAATACCTACTTTTACAGCAAATCGTCAAACAAAAACTAAGACTAAAAGTTGATAAATTAGTTTAAGAAAAACTTGTAAAAAATTATTGTAATTATTATAATTTATTGATTAATTAAAAAAACGCTTAATATGTTTGGTCCTAGGACCTGGTGCACGAAAAACCTTATCAGGTCGCACACCACAGATACCTTTTAACCTCTTGTCCAGGACAAATTAGCTTCAATTTAAGTAAGTATCGGTTATAATAAACTTTATACTTTTGATATTAAATGTTAAACTACTACTACTACTACTGCTGTTTGAAATTATTTTAATGTTATCAAGAATGTGTTTACAATATAATTTGTCTATATATGGCTACAAAATAGTTTAAATGCTTTTACAGTTTACAGTAACCTTATCTGGACGGTCCTTGGTTTGTAGAGATTCAATTTTAATGAGAGCTCTCAATCTTTTCAACTCTACTTCTTTAGGATTGCTTTTATGGATATGACCATTTGTTCTTTTAACAACCTGTTATAAATATTTAAAATTTATTTAGTTGAATATATAGAGAGGTGTGCAACTAAATATGTTGATTCCAACCTGGTTTCGGTGACAAAAAATATCTATATAAAGAAAAATATTTATTCTGAGTAAGAAAACGAAATCCAAGACAGAAAATACTGTGCTTAAAGGAATAGATTTGAGGTAATGTTGAATTAATTTGTATTCTAAAGAAATATTTATGTATTGTTGACATTATGTTTTCAATTGTTTTTAATACGTCGTAACTTTCCTATTATGTACAATAATGAATTATATAACACAATAATAATTATCAATATATGGTGATAAATAAAATATTTAAAAAAAATAACTTTAGGGTTTCGCACTTTGAATTATAAACAGTAAAGAATATAAACTAAGGGTGGGTAACTTTGCTAGTTGACCGAAAAAAACATTTTGAACTTATTTTAAAATCTTTTTGTGGAAAAGAATTTTGAAAGTTCGGGTTATGATCAAATCAGTTAAAGTAAAATTTCATAGAAATATTCTTTCTAAACACTATCCTATTATGTAATAATAACAAGTTGAGAAAACATTTCATTACACTTTAACTAAAAAGCTTAATTCTAATGTATTTTCCCATTTTTTTAAACTAAATCGCAAGCTGGAGATTTCTGTCAGTGGCAGGACGAAACATTTTGGCTGTACGTTACGGAGCCCCTACTAGAAATAAATCTCAATAAAAATAAACATAAACAAGGTAATAAACAGTTTAATTTATCCACTTCTATAAACAGTTTAATTTACCCACTTCTATAAACAGTTATAAATTATTGAAAAGTATTAAATAATATTTTCTACCAACTACAAAAATTTATCAATTTAAATTAACAGTTATTAATGTAATCAACTCATAATGTTTTACATAAAAATAGCATTAACCATGTTAGTTCGCACATCAGTGTGAATCCTGGCTTTGCATCCGCCACCTCGCTTGTCGCACCTCCAAATTTTTGACGTCATCTTCTTGTTGTGCTTGTAGAAGTTGAACGTGTGGCCCCTGTCGACAAACTTTGCCGGTGGATTTTTGCGCGTTGGACTTCTTGTTCTTACTTTTCTTGCTTTTTTTACTTTACTTTCGATGTTTTTAGGAATCCATTGGTTTCCACCTTGAAATTGATAATAAAATTAAAATTTTGTTTATCGATAATTTTTACAATATTTAAGAGTAAACTTTTTTAATTAGATGTCTAAATTAGACTAAGTTTTAGCATCGTGTGCACAGTATCTAAATAACAAATAATGATCTAATATATATATGTTTTTGCGATAAACTCCTTGTTAAATTCAGAGTTATCTACCGTTTTGAAGACTTTTTGATATTTTAAAAGTAAATTAATATCGAATGTAAGTTCGTTAAAAGTATTTAAGAATTTTTAATGGTGTTTTACTGTTATTAACTGAAAATTTAGGGTCGTAAATAACTTTAACATAAACAGAATTGTATATTAATTTAAAAATGTTATATACCTGACGGGCCAGAGTTTGAACTCATCTGTTGCACACTTGTACTATAGAAAGATATAAAAGACATGAATTCCTGGTCTGACATTGTCATTAAATCACAACACAATGGGTCGCTAAGCATTTCTGCTTTAGACATAAATTGTAAATGATCAGAGTATGAATTGATTTGATGCGAACTTGTATTAAGATCAGCAGACAAATTATCTAAATGGATTTTTTGCTGCAAACTATGTTGAGATGCATGGTAACTCTCAGAATTTTCAACGTCAATTAAATTAGATGAGATTGTCGTATCTACAGGACCTGTATAATAAGAAACAGTTTTACTAAAAGTTTGTCTATAAAACTACTAATTAAAAAGCTAGTAAAATATTTGACAATTACTTAAACAGTTCATTTGATTTGTTATATTTTCTTTTAGTATGTTATAAATATATTATTTCATATTAAACAACTTGTATAACCTTAAATTGAGTTTATACATTAGATACAAAACTAATAACCACACCTGATTGAGAGAAACTTGAACGCATATGATACAAACTAGTATTATCTACAGTAGACGTGTTGTTTGGAAAGCTTTTGTTTGAAACGTCAGTCAAATTAGATGAGCTAGTCATTTTTTCAGGACCTGAGAGTTTAAAAAAATATTTATGTGTTAAAGTATGGTTAATAGAAAAAAACAGACTTTATTGTTTAAAACTTTTCATAAATCAATTAGGTATCTAATAAAATCTTAATTTTTATTTTTGTATTGTATAATTAATTTTATTTACTATAACTCGTTTGTGTTAGTACTTCGAAACTTTCATTCATTATGTAAAAAAAAAATTATTGACATACCTTCATTTGTATTTAATAGGTTGTTAGTAGTTTCCATTTTTTTAGCTTATCAAGTACTTTTGTTTTATCTGTAAAAAAAAACTAAATTACTAACGATTAAATTTGATGTTGTCAAATTTGCTCAAATAGAAACTTATACGATTATAATATTTAGTATATGTTTATACAAGCGTTTTTCTAATTTATTTTCATAAGCGCCATTTATCTATATGTTTAGTATAAAATTATTTAAAATTTTTAAGTAAACAGATAACTATGCTTATAATCCCTGACTTTTTGGCATTATAAATAAAGACTTGTATGTTTTTGATTGTGTGTTTATATGTATTTATTAACATGTATAAAACACTTTTTTATAAAAGATAACATTTTCTAATTTAACTCATGGAAAATTAAATGTACAATAGAATTAATTTAATTAACAAAGACTAGTTATAAATCAATTAAATATTGTTCAAATAATAACTTTCATAATTAAACCAAAAAATACACTAGTAATTTTACATAGAATAGTAAGCAGAAACTAAAAGTTTTATTCTCTGTCTAATCAACAACTTGTCTTAACTGTCTTAATTATCTTAATGTCTTAATTGTTTTTTCAATATTAAACCAAAAAATACACTAGTAATTTTACATGCAATAGTAAGCAAAAACTAAAAGCTTTATTCTCTGTCTAATCAACAACTTGTCTTAATGTCTTAACTATCTTAATGTCTTAAATGTCTTAATTGTTTTTTCAATATTAAACCAAAAAATACACTAGTAATTTTACATGCAATAGTAAGCAAAAACTAAAAGCTTTATTCTCTGTCTCTAGCTCTTATCAAGAACAAACCTTGATAATAATGAAAACAAAATTAAAAAGTTTGCCTTATATACTTGTGTTCTGATCGACTGATTTTCTCACACTCAATACTCAAACAATTATCAATCAATAACCAAACATTGCAATATTTTTTCAGCTTTAATATTTCTTTTATAGCAAAAAGATTGAATATAAGTAAATACAAAAGGTAAAATTGGTAACTGAGGTTCAAATCTATATAATGCATTAAGACTTTACCATAAATAAAAAACATTATTAATACATTATGATAAACATAATTGATAAAAAAAATCACAGTTGTCACCTTAATTGTAAACACTTAATTGTAAACTTTTATTTAATAAAAAAGTGCTACTTTATAATGCCTGTGAATCTATATGTTATACTGAGTGTTTTAATGTTTAAAAACATATGAAATAATATTATAAAGTATAAGTAAGAGGTGTGCAACTGTAAATTATTAATATGTAGATGAATTGGCTTCGTTTTTACTTTAACACCTTCACCTTTACTTTATAATTACCACAATTACAAGTTTAATAAAATTAGTAAGTATGTTGTAATGAATTAGAATATCTTCAAAAAAATGTAATATTGAATCTTTAGTGTTACATACATAAAAGTTTACGTCTTTTTAGTTAAGAATTTTCACCTTAAAAACAAGTTGTTAACTTTAAAGACCTACTAAAATTTAAAATAAAATTTGTTTATGATTTGTTTTCAGTAAAGGAAAATTTTATAATGTTGGTTATTTGTTCTGCTCAACAACCAAACCTACATTAGAATAAATAACTATATTTTTTAAAGTTTTCATAAAACTTTAATTTAGATATTTATCGTGTAATGTTTAAATTGCTTATATGTCTGTATCTATGTATTCTTTACTTTATAATAAATAACTGCGAAAAAAAAATATATCAAAAAATTTAAATACCAATATCAAACCTGTGTTAACAATAGATGAGTTTTCTTTATTATTAGCTCTAACATCAACACTTAGAAACTGGTTACTTGAAGGATTTGAATAAAACTTGCAGATTGCTACCTACAAAAAAAAAATTCAACATCTTTAGAAACTACTAATCAAACTAAATGTATAATGTTAGTAAAAAAATTAAGTTAATGTTTCCAAACAAAATGTTTACAAAAGTTATAAAAATATGATTAATAAAACACAAGTTTATGATATGTAATGGGGACATATTAAAAGAAAGTAATATTTTTATTGTTGTGCTATTTTACAATTTTTTGTTAACCTGTTTTGAAATTTCAAACAATAAATTTTGCCTTGTCAAAAACAACAGTCAAGTATTGCCTTCTGTCATTGTAGAATCCAGAGCAATTTTTGCCTTGAACCTTGATCAATTTTAAACTTTTAATATTTAAAATATGTATGCCAATGATTTAAGTAGTAGTTTAAAAAATTGAATTTATTTTTTACAAGTGCTAGTTTGATTATTTAGGTTTGAAAAAAATATATATAAACTAAATTTTTTTAATAGTTGATAGTTATTAGAATGATTTAACACAAATTTACATTTTTTTAAGGTGGATACAAAATAATACATTCATATATTTTTTAGAGTATACAAATTTCTATATCAAATTAAATATAATGCAGTTTCATATTTTATTTTTGCTTGAAAAGGTCGCAATCTCTTGCCACCGAAACCGGTCGCGAATAAAATATAAAATTTGCATAAATCTATTTATATAAGCTCTTTACATCCCAGTAAATTGAGCATTCTTTTTTAGTTAAGGCAAATAACTATACAACAAGGCTCCCAATAAAGGTTGAGCCACCTTCAATTGACTAAAAGAACAATGGCAGTGTATGAAAAATTAAAATTTGACTATTCCACAAAAAATATACCCATAAGCAATAAAACTGAATATAAACTTAAACTCCTGGACAAAATTAGAAATTTTTGTAGAAGGATAAGAATTAAAATTTACTTTTGTACTGATGAAGAATATAATACAAACATATTTGAAAAGAAAGAAACATATGGTTTTAAATCCAAATTCATGCCAAAATTAACAGACGAACTTAAAGAATTTGAAAATGAAATGTTTAATTTAGTTAAACAAGTAAAATTTAGAAAAATTAATGACACTTTCCAAAACAAACTAACAAATGATTTAAAAATGATAAATAAAACCAAAAATATAATAGTACCTGCAGATAAAACCACAAATTTTTACAAAATACCTAAAAATGAATAAATATCTTATTATTATTATTTTTTTTTAAGAAAAGCTCTGGATTCAGTTTTTTTATTTGACTCATTATATTAATATTAATTCAATCTTTTTTTTAACAACTAGTACCAATTTTACCTAAATATACTCTGATATGCTTGAATTTTCGAATATGCAACATTTTTGTTTATATTCTTCACGCATGAATAAGTTTTTAAACAACAGTATAATTAACTAACATTGTTACATGCAGTTTCATATTTTATTTTTGCTTGAAAAGGTCGCAATCTCTTGCCACCGAAACCGGTCGCGAATAAAATATAAAATTTGCATAAATCTATCTATTTAGAGTATACAAAAAAAAATTGAACCTAATTAAAAAATTATCAAATATTTCTACAACTAAACAGAAAATGTTCAAATTTACAAAACATATTAAAACTATCTGATACTCAACACAAACAACCTAATTTAACTTTTTAACTAACTATCTCAAATTAAAACAAACAAACTTACATTCAATGTCAGTTGGGGATAATTTGAACTTGGGTCACAGGTTTTTGTTTTGATAAGTACAACAAGATTTTGAACTGAAAATTTTTACAACAAATCTTAAATTTTAGGCAAATTTAAAAACTACCACTAATCATTGGAAATAATTACTTACTGGTTGAAAACTAAAATTTATATTAAGTAAAATAATCAAAGTCTTGAAAGAATAAATTCATAACGAATATAATGATTACAATTAGTTAATTTTTGTTTTTCACAATTATACTGTGGAAACACCAAAAGCAAAATTTTTAATAGCAAAAATATTTTCAAAAAGACAAACATGTTTCCTGCTAACAGGGTTGCCAAATGTTTTTGGCAAATTTTCTATAGGTTTTTAAAATTTCCTCCAGGTTTTCAAAAGTACACATTTTTGGGTCTATTTTAGTTTAAGGTAAGAAACTGTGTTAAACAGTGTAAAAACATTGATAACATATCTTATAGCTTCTTAAAATGTGTTTTTTAATTCAAAAAAGAATGATGATGACAAAAAATATTTATCTTTATGATAGGTTATTTGTATCAAATCCAAGTTATACTATGTAAGATGTAGAAATTGTTGAAAGTTTCAGGCTTTTCCAGGTTTTCAGAATTTTTGGCAACCCTGTATTATTCATCAAATTAATATTTAAATATTACCATAACAAAATTACAAACAATATTTATACTTTGAAGCTGAATCGAATGGTTCATATAAATCTGTAAACAATTTTATAGATCTCAATGATTTTAAAATGCAAATTAGTTTTGAAAACTTGGTTTAAACAACACTGTTTGAATAAACAAATAAATATTTATGACTAAAATGAAATCAAAAAACAAAGTTTGCATGTTACAAAAGCACCCACACAACAATATATATAAAAGTATATAATGTATATACTATATTAGATACATATTATTTATATATAATACAAATAATAAGAAAACTCTGTTTGGAAAGAAATTTAAAAGTATATATTATATATGAAAAAAATTATATATAAAACATATATATCCTTATATATCACAGTAAAATAAAAATAGTAAAATCCAACTGACAGATGTTACAGCTTACTGTATGAACTTGTGATAAAGTAAAACAAATAAAAAAAACTCACTTTCAAAACTTCTTGTATGAACTTGGGTCCCTCACTCCTATATCTCATCTCAGTTTCAGAAGGAATTCCATTTTCAAAATCAGGTGGTTTCTTCAGATCAGCCTTCTCATAGAAGAAGTCAAAAAAGTTTTTTGGTGATGACATTTAGTTGGTTATAATTCATTTTCTGTTAGAATTTTACAATGTTGTTAAGCTGTAGTTAAGCTTTTACTTGTGTTGGGTATTCTGATGAAATTTTTCTGTTTAAAATATTTGTACAAATAGTTGTATGGTTTGAATGTTTCAAGGGCTTGAAATATTAATTTAAGTTATTTATAGAAGAAGTAAAAAAAGTTTTTTGGTGATGACATTTAGTTGGTTATAATACATTTTCTGTTAGACGTTTAACAATATTGTTACCCTCTAGTTAAGCTTTTACTTGTGTTGGGTATCTTGATGAAATTTTTCTGTTAAAAATATTTGTACAAATAGTTTTATGGTTTGAATGTTTTAAGGACTTGAAATATTAATTTAAGTTATTATAAGCACTAATGTAATTTTAAATAGAGCTTACAAGTAGTTAATGTTCATAATTTCCAAAAACAGACTAAATTCTAAGAAATTGTTTAGTCTAGCTACATGAGAAGCAGTACTTTACAGCAGTATTATATCAACACTTATTCAGTTAAATAAAACAAAGTTTAAACTGATCTTTTTTGTGACTTAAAACTGCTTGAAATTCATAGTTAGTCATAACAACTTCATTAAAATAATATGTTTTCTACTAACATTATGTTTGGTTAATTACAAAAAACAAAGTTGTATGTAATCATTAAAATTGTTTCAGGCACTTATCAATGAACTATGTGACATTATAAGTCATTAAAAATACATTTAAAGTTAATGTAATAGTTTAGTGTTTAAGACAAAAAACCAGTAAATAGAGTTGACATATTTTGTTTGTTTATTGAAACATTTTACAAATATCTTAACATAATAATGGTTTAATTATTTATTTTTAAGTAAAATAAAAAAATTCAAAAGTTGATCAGCTTTTAGATTTAAATTTGTGCACATACAAGTAATAGTTGTGTGAGAATTATAATAGAAATTGATTATTAAACTATTTGAAATTTGTTTCAAAAATATTCAACAAGAGTTTTGTTGTAACATATTAAATATTATTAACAGTTATTTTTTCATTCATAAATGTTTTTATAATTGTGTCTCTGTTTAGCATTCACTCACTATGCACACTATGGCTTTTTGTTTTCTAGCTGCTTCAAAAAGTTGTTACACCAATGACTAAGATCTAACTAGTTTTGGACAAATATGGCGATTCAAACTAAATTGTAACTAAAATGAGTTTGCAAAAGTTAAATGTAGCCTGATGAAATTAAAGGCTTTAAGTTAAATGTAATGAATCTTATAGAAATTATTAAGCGTTAAACATATTTGGAACAAATAAAAAACAATTTTGTAAAATTTAGAGTTAAATATTTATTTTATATACTTTAATAACTGTGTCTTTGTTAAGCTTTCATTCACAATGCACAATATGTTTTTTTTTATGTATTTGCTTTAAATTTAAAGTTGAACAAGTTTTTATATCAATGACTACAAAAACTCTGTAGTTTTTAGCAAACATGGCAAAATGTTTTAAAACATATTATAACTAAAATGAGTTTACAAAGCTTTAAATGTAATGCTATAAGCTGATGAAAAAATGTTTCTGAATTACACATAGTGCATCTTGAACAAATTATTAAGTGATAAACACTTTCAAAATAAATTAAAAACCGTTTTGTAAAATTTGAAGTTAAATACTTGTTTTATATACTTTTAAAATGGTGTCAATTGTAGTTTTTATGAGCATAATGATTTTTTTAAATTCAATTTTAAACAATACGTTTATCCAAGTATCATTTATACAGTAAAAAAGTAAAACTTATTAAAAAAAAAATATAAAAGAAAAAATAAAAGAATCATCAAATTAAAATAAGATTTAAACTGTTTAAACAAGTAAATTTAGCTTTTACAAATGAAAAAAAAAAGTGATGTTTAACACTCCGTAAAATAAAAAATACTTTATGTTGGAAAAAGTTAAAATTCGCTCTGCTATGCTTAGATAGTGTTTCGATTTGTAGTTTTTAATGAATTCTGGAAAATCTTACATTTTAATGTGACATCACAACAAGAAAGCATTTTGCAAGATATTTTTTTTGCCTGGGCCAAATCATTTGTTAAAAGTAGTTGTAGGAGAAGGAGCTCTAGGTTCTGAACTCTAATTTTCTGTCTTTCATTGTGCAGTTTGAGTACACTAAACAAAGTACTTCATCTATCAATTGCCAATGTTTTTTAAGTCAAATCTTGTTATTGATGATTATTTTCATCATTACTTTATCTTCTAAAACATTAATTTCTTATATTTTCTGAGTAAGTTTAGGAAATCACTTGATCTAGAAAGTGTTTTGAAAATTATATTTTTAATGAATATTCTTTTGAGAAAAGCACTTGTAGTAGTAACATGTGTTAACTCTAAAACTATTTTTTTCTCTCTTTATTCTGTTTAAGTAAGCTGTGTAAAATACTAACAAACTCTTTTTGATTGTTAATATTCTTGAAGACAAAACTAGTTCTTGATAGTTGTTTCTCATTTAATATTTTAAAACTCTTATATTTCTACATAGTTTGAGTAAGTTAAAGAAAGCATTTGACATAGTTTGGGAATCAACAGTCTTGAAAGTTTATGTTGATAACTAATATTCATTTTTTCATGCAAAACGTATGAAAAAAATCCTTATTTGATCTTGTAATTCATCATAGAATAAATATATCTTTATTGATAAAAATTGGCTCACAAGTATGGCATTTCAGACAACATCAATTGGCTTGAATGCACTTACATGATGCTAGAAAAAACTCTTTAAAAAGAAGCTTTTAAAACTTGCACCTCAGTCTTTGAAACACCATTGTAAAGTGAACTGAGTAAAATAATGATTTGACAAATCTTTTGAACGACCTCTGAGTCAAAGTCGTTATCTTTATAAGTTGTAACTATTCCTATAGGTTGAGTTTAGAAAATGGATCAAACTTTTATGGATTCTGTTTGGATGATGAGTACCTACTACAGCAGCTGTTGAGGTTAGTTTGTTTAATAGTTAATTAGATTGTTTGAATTTGTGCAAAACTTAGTATTTTTTGGCCAGGGTTACTAGTTGAATATAAGAAAGTCTACGGCCGGTCGATGACACGGTGCTCCGCACCTGTCATCTCCCCGGCCTGCCCTTAGTTTTTTTTTTAATTCTTGTCCTTTAGGCCCGGTTACTCTGCTGGTCGGCACCTAATTAGTTTTTTGTTTGATGTACGAGTAGGTATGCACGTTCCTTTAGTATGTTATTTTTCCACATTAAATTCTTAATTTTTTATTTTATTTTACCTTATTGTTGCGTCATAATGAGGTAGTCTCTTTTTTAATAACTTATTAGGTTTTTGCTACTTATGTTAAATACATGTAAGTTATATTATTTGATATTATTATTTACTTATTATTATTAATAGAGTTATATTATTATATATATATTTTAAAGCAAACTTTCTAATAATGGAAGAATATCATCAATTATATCAAGCTTTACTAGGTTTTTTTTATGTTTTAGTCTGTTGTAGTTGCCTTGTTTTTTACTTATTGGTTTGTATGCTTGCAGGGACCACTTACATATGCATAACAAGTAATGAATAACATGTTTTTTAATAATATACTTGTATTTAAGCATGTATGGTGATCAACTAGTAATATTTTATTGCCTGGTCTCGTTTGATTTAGTTCAAACGAGTGAAACATTGTTTTGTTAATAAAATTTTAAAATTCTCCTTATTATTTAGTAAAAAACTTTCATTGTGATCTATAAAGTAAAAAGTACACAATACTTTATTGATACTAATAACTACTTTTTATGTTTATTGTAAAATTTAGATTATTCAGGGTTGCCAAAAAACCTGGAACTTGTGAAATTTTGAAAATACCTTGAATTTCAAACAACTTTTACATGTTAAGTAGTAAAATCTTGGTTTGACGCGATTAATCTATTAAGTGTATAAATATTTTTTGTCATCATTGATTTTTTATTTTAAAATACATTGAAAGTAGCTCCACAGTAATGTTGTTATGCTTTTTAACACAGTTTTTTACCTTAAACTTAACTTTTAATTAAATATAGAACAATAAACGTGTAATTTAAAAAACCCAGAAGAAATCCAGTGGCAACCCTGATCATCAGTCTTGATTTTATTAAATCAATTTCGATATCAAACAATCATTGTTGTTTGTTTTCCAACTTTTTCAATTTGATAGAGCAGTGTTTCTTACTTAAACAGTTTTATTCATGTAATACTAAACTTAAATTAAACAAATATTCAAACTACAACCAACTCTTATGATTTTATCATTAATTATTATCTTGTTGCGCTAGTTTATACTGTTGTATTTATTGCATTAAAAAACATTTATTCCACTCGAAATTCAATGAGATTAAAAGTAAAGTTACCATTTTTTAAGTATATGTGTTTTTGAATTGAATCCAAAAATCCGTACTTTTTTTCAACTAGATATGTGACAACCCTGTATATATTTACACTATAAAACTGTCTCAACTTAAAATGGCGAACTGATAAACTGGTTACCAGCTTTAAATATTTTTTTTAACCGAACACAGTTACGCCAATTAAGTAACTGTTTTATTTTTGAGGTCTTGTTTATGATTTTTTAAGAATAATTTTTGTAGTAGCAAAGTTTTTTTGTATACAAGAATGAGAATATCATACATACTTGTCTTGTCTAAATTATATTTTTTCTTATAAACATTTGGTGTCTTCAAATTCGTATGTTTGTAATGCGTGTACATTTAATTTAAATACTTTATATTTTCTTACTGATTTAATCTATGTAAACACAAGGGTACACTTGTCTCAAAACTGTAGATTACGCTTGGGCTTTATGTAGCCCAACTAGCTCGTTTCTAATATTTCTTTATTTAGTTTACTACTATAATTCTCATTTTCTATTCAACTTTTAAGTCGTTTTAAAAGTTTAATTTTGGTAGAAGTTTTCAAGGTAAGTAGTGTATTCTGTCTTAAGTACGTAAGAAATATCGATAAGGTAATATAATCATTACATCATAAAAAAATATTGGATAATGTGCATCTTAATTAAATAGTATATATATGTATTTGGCAATTAACTCTTTTTATACTTTATTGCTGCGTTTAATTTAAACTAATATTTAAATTACAGTAAATTCTTAACATTTAATTTTTATTTATTACCATTTTGTGCTGGTTTATATGATTATTTGTAGTTTTATGTCACAGACAACACATATTTATCTATATATTTAAAAGATTAAACTGTTTTTATAAGTAATAATTACAGTTCAAATATAAATCCCATTAATAGGCTTTATAAGTGTTTTTGTTTAGGGTTGTTTTTCAGCTGTGACTTTACTTTTACCTAAGTAAAATGAATAATACAGGTACGCTTAGGCCTATATACGTAAAAGTCTGTGATATTTGACTCTCAGTTATTGTACTACTGTTAATAACCACTTTATATCTTAATCTTTAATTTAGATCATCAGTTTGGTTTCAATTGTCTAATTAAACACTCAATAAGTAGCTAATTATCACGAGTTCACCCTTCTACATTAACTTTGTTTATTTTATACTAATCACTTTGATAGATATTTATTTCTAAAGTAAACAATTGTGTATGCATTCAGTTTTAATCAATACCTTACTGCGCTTAAAATAAATTTATGTTAAAATTACTTTCAGTTCTTAATATTTGATCTCTAATTATCATCTTGTTGCGCTGTTTAATATGGTTATTTCCAATTTTATGTCTTAAACAATAAACGGTCTGTTACAAATAAAACCGATTAAAATATAATGAGTCTAAACCAAATACTGGCAAAGTTATAAAACTACGCAAACCAAGTAACCATTTCAGTTTTGAGGTCGTATTTTTTTTCAACTTGTTAAGCTGTTTAAAGTGCCATTTAACTCTATAAGATTGTATACGTTTAACATAAAGCTCGTCTACTTGGTTTAAAATTTTTTGAACATTTATTTGTTACTGTTCTTTTTTGAAATCATTATATAAAGAAAGGTTAGAAAATGTGAAGTGGATTTTTTTAGTAGGCCTCATATTCTTTAGTTTTAATTTATTTATGGGTCAATCGAAGTCTTATAAACCAAAAAAGGATCATGTTTTAGTTAATGTTTTATTGGCATTACTGTAGAGTTACTTGATTTTGTTTAAACATTGTTATGGTTTTATCTACTTGAATTTATTTATGGTTTAGTTTAACTAAAGTTTGTTTATAAGTCAAATTCGTTATTATACTTTATATTTATTTCTTCCTAATTTAATTCTACTTCGATAAATTTTGGTTTAAAAGTGATCTGTAAATTGAAAAGTATGTTTTACTCATGATTTAGATATGTTTTTAGTTAGACACTTCATTGTTTTGTTGTTGTTACTGTAAAATAATTTTAAGGCATACATAAAAACTTTTCCACGGGTTCTAATGTTTGTAAATAAGTTTAGTTATTTCAAGTGCAAGTAATTAAGCATGTTCTTTTATGCGCAAATAATTTCCACTTAACTACCAATTAATTTCAAATTTCTCATAACAAACGTCTTAGTTTGTCCACATAAAGTTGTATGCATTGTTATAGTAACAAAATGTCTTTTTTTGTCCATTTATTTTAAAAATTTACTTAGTCTTAATGCCCACTAATATTACGTCATCTTGTAGGCTCATTTAGTATGCTAACTTTCTCTAAATTTTAGTAACATATCGTTTAAAGTGTCCAGATGTATGGATAAAGATCTTCTTGCTTTTTCTTAGTTTTTGTATTGTTGTTCGTAATTTATTACACTAATTTATGTTTTTTATTAGTGAGCTGTGAACTATTTGGTCGGTTTGATTTTGGATGCATTGCTCAATAAGATAAATAATGTGGAAAGGGTATTTTTATTTACATCTCTAGAAATCTATGCATGTGTTTGCATTTAATTTGAGTGAAGCACATGTTTACGAATATTCTTTTCCTTCAATTTTACTTCTCAACGTAACTCATTCTACAAATAATCCTACTTTGTATTACCTTATCTGCTAAGACTATTCACTTTACATCTTACTTTACTAAAAGTCTAGTTTGTTGTTGTATTATGTTTTTTTGTTTCGTAATTTAGTTCTACTTCTTCCCCAAGGCTAGGTAAAAACTAAATATAATAATAAATACTTATATTTAATATGAATTTTGTATGCTTTCAAAATCTTATAGGGTCGTTAAAGGTGGAAAAGTTATTGATTTATAAGTGAATAAAACTCTAAAACTAAAAATGAACTCTTGGGTTAACTAAAATATATGTCTCACTCTTAGCGACATTAAATTGCATCAATTTTTAGATTTTTTTTGATTTCTTATGACTGTCAAGTTATTTAAACTTTTGTTCAACCTGAACTAATAGCGTTTGTTATTGAGAGTTAATGCTGTTTCGTATTTAATTCTACTAACAGCCCAAAGCTAACTAAATACTAAACAGAGTTCTATTATTTGTTTTAACAAATAGTTTAAACTTAAAGTAAAGCTTAATGTTTTATAGTATATATCCTTGGTTTTTTAATATGAATGGTTAAGTTTTATAGTAGACAACCTTGGTATAATTATATAAGTAACACAAAAGTTTTGCATTGTAGTTTAGTTTATCAGTATTTATTATGATTAAAATATTTAAAGTGTTTTATGATAATTAATACTAAGTCTCATAAATACCAAACATCTTGTAGACGGTTTGTTTATAAAGTCAGTTGAAAGTTGTCACTATTTCAGTTTAATTACAATTAGACATACTACGTGTTATTTGTTTTACTTAAAATTTATAAGCAACCACATGGATTTATTTGACAATAAAAACAATGTTTTAAAGCTCTGTACTTATGATTAATTAAATCAAATGCCGTTACGCCAACTAATTCTTTAGTTATTTTTCAACAATAACTTTATTATTTCAAATAATTTTTTTTAAAAGGTATTTGTCTAGTGTAGAAGAAAATTGTAATAATTTTTTTTAAAAGGTTTTTGTCTAGTGTAGAAGAAAATTGTGGGATTAGTTGTGAATTATGTCATATTCGTATTTAAACATACCTCATTCTAACAATATTGAAATTAGATCAAATTTTGTATTTTAGTTGGTAGCTCAATATTTTGTTCGTATTACTGTAAAATTAATAAAAAGTTTGTTTGAAAAATATTCTCTATAGTTTCTCTAAAATTAATAGCGTTTGTTTTTAAGTCTAAAACGGTATTACATTTCGTAAGTTAATTCTACTTCTAGCCCATTATTAGTATTTTATTACCAATCATCATCTTGTTATGTTGGTTTGTTAATTAGTTCAACTTTATGTCTCAAACAATACCTATTTTACCTTCAAGTAATGAACACAGTTCAAATATACTTCCTATCTAAAATCTTTATGACTTATTCAGTCCAGTTTCATGGTCAAATAATTTTTACTTGATATTCAACCGTTACACTAACTTTTTTAACGCTAAGTGTGTGTCTAATTCTAGTTAGTTTAACTTTAGTTTTTATTTGTAAATATTCAAGCCTTGTTGTAAAATATCAATTTGTCCGCCATATTTATTTTATTTCTTCCTTAGGCTTTGCTTTGTTATATAAACGTGAAACATTTTTTTGTTAGTTATATCTTGTAGGTTGTTGTAGATATATTGCACATTAAGCATGAATACTTTGTATTTCTTTTTTCAGCTGTTAAAACATTTTCTAATCTTTTCTGTACCAGTCCATTGTTTTATCTTCTTATTTCCTACTTATTGTGTATATTTCTTTCAAGTTTAATTTTAACAACATCTGAGCTTGTTTGGTTTTTCAATTTAGTTTCTGTTTAAATATTGAAACAATCTCTCTAATAAACCAGCAATTCATTTATTTTCTTCCTAAAGTTTTTTAGTAGTTTAATTTTTAAGTAACTTCACAGTTAATTACTACGATTGTATTTTAAGCAAAATTCTTTTGAAGTACCAAAGTAGTATATAAACAGGGTTGCAAAAAGACTTAAAAACCAGGAATTTGACAATTTGGGTTAAAAAACTCTCAAAAAACCTAGAATTTTGAACTAAAATCATTAAAAAACCTGTAAAAATTTAAAAGAAAGAGTTTTTAATTATTGAAAATTCTATTAAATACGATTAATATAGATAAAATTATATATCACTAAAAAAAAATTATTTATATTTGCTTTATAGTACGTTGTTTTACTAGTTAAAAAAAAATTTCAGCTTTAATTATATTTTGTACTAAAAATGAGCAAAAAATCTTGTTCTTAAAAAAACCTGGAAGAAATTTTCAAAAAAAACTTTTGGTAACCCTGTATAAAGTTTCGTATTTTTGTACCGTGGTTTTTAGTATTATTTGCTGGATATTGACTACAAGTTATACATATTTGTAGTAAATAATCCGGCTATCATGCTCTAAATCAAGTTCAACAATTATACGGAACTAATTCAGAGTGACGTCGTTGTTTTATGTTTCCTTGAATTAATCTTGTTTGTTCGCTGTATCGTCGCCTGTTCTAATTCCATGTCTAAAACATTGTAAGTTTTTGTTTTATTAAAAACACTTAGAATTAGTTTCTTGCCTAAACTAAAGCAAGTTCAAACATACCATTTTAAGACATTTCTAGCCCTTAGATTTGTTTTTGTTTCAAAGCTGAATTAAATTACTTGCATCACCTAAATAACTTTTTAATTTTAGTTTAACCGTTGAATTTTTGCAAATTGTCACTTTTTCACATCTTTCAAATACATGTAGTATTGATTGCTGCTTACAGTTCATATTGATTATATTTGATATATTTTTCACAATGTTTTGTATATATTTCGACCACAACTTTTTATCTAAATTTTCAATTATGTTCTAATATTTCTAAACTTGCTATAAAGTTTATTTTAGTTCTTATAAAACAATTATTTTGATTTATCATTCTAAATTTGAAATTCATCCGTTTTTTATGCGATTTTAAAAACAAATCCAATAATCAAAATTTTTCTGTCCATTCCACTTTTACTGTACAAAA
Source organism: Thalia democratica (assembly GCF_965202585.1). NCBI lineage: Eukaryota > Metazoa > Chordata > Thaliacea > Salpida > Salpidae > Thalia > Thalia democratica. The sequence continues at coordinate 23,564 of NW_028139383.1, read as the reverse complement.
ATTTTAAAAACATCGAAGTTTTAAGTACAGTGACGTAATAATTAAAACATTGACAATATTATTGATAGTATTAGTATTATTAGTAAAAGTTTAAATTCAAAAACTTAAAGTTATCAATCATCTGTAAAAAACCTTGATATCCAGCCTGACAACTGTGCTACAAACCATTAAAATATAGCAAGTTTACTTATAGTTAACATTTTATTGTTTTTTTGTTATTACAGTAAAGTTATTTAAAGGTTTACTTAAAAATAAGTCTATGTGTTCTTTTTAATAAATGTTATTTGTGTATAAGTCTGTTTTGATGTTATATTATGTTTTTTTGTTTGTCTGTTTAGTTCTATTTCTTGCCCAACAAGTAAAGACTGAATATAGTTGTATATATTTAAATTTAAAGTGTACTTTGCATGTTTTCGAAATCTTATAGGGTCGTTAAAGGTAGGATATTTATTTATAAGTGAATAAAACTCTTGGATTAACTAAAATATATGTTTTAATCTTAACGACATCAAATTGTATCCAGTTTCGTATTGTTAGGTAGCTTATGATTTCTTATGACTGTCAAGTTGTTTAAACTTTTGTTCAACCTGAACTTTGAGCGTTTGTTATTGAGAGTTAATGCTGTTTCGTATTTAATTCATCTAACAGCCCAAAACTAAGCAGAATTTTTTTAACAGATAGATTTGAACTAAAAGTAAAGCTTATTGATTTATAGTATACATCCTTGGTGTTATACTATGAATGATGCAGTTTTATAGTAGACAACCTTGGTATTATTCTGTAAGTAACACAACAGTTTTGCATTGTAGTTTAGTTTATCAGTATTTATTGTAATTCAAATAGTTAAACTATTTTATGGTATTTATTCAACTAGTATTTATGGTACTAAGTCTCATAAGTATCAAATAAAATTTTTGTTTAGTATTTAACTATCTTGTAGACTGTTTGTTTATAAAAGTCAGCTAAAAGTTGTTCATGTCACTTTTTCAGTTTAATTTCAATTAGACATACCACGTGTTATTTGTTTTCCTTACAATTTATAAAAAACCACATGGATTTATTTGAAAATAAAAGCAAAGTTTCAACGATTCAACAGTTTTAAATAGTTATTGTAATTAAATTTTCTATAATTATTCTTTTGTAGTCGAATTTAGATACTATTTTTTTAAGTACGATAATATGTCGTATGAGTAGCAAATGATAAGACAAAAGTTAATAACTAAAGTAACTGCTATTACAATTATACGGTCTATTTATAAAAGTTTAAATACATCTATAATACTCCTCTTAATTGTTCTTAGTTTTCATAAGATTAAGAGTCACTTTTGAGTTTTAAACTCAAACTATAGTGTTATAAGTTTTTATATATTTAAGCTAACAATAACTTTAGCTGTAAAAAAGCGTTCTAAAATTACGGATAACCAAAAATAGATTGACTTAAATTAATAGTTTATCAATGATAACAGAATACTTTATGAATTTGTTTAATAGGGTGCTGACCCTGTTTTCAATTTATTTCAGCTCTTATTTTAAATCAATATTTTTTGATAATTATACAAGTTTTCAATGATATAAGTGTTTAAGGTCTAATTGATTTTATTTAAAGTTAGGCCTCACATTAAACTAGTGAATAAAATTAATTAAATATGATGAATAAAACAAAAATAGCAAGCTTTACATACAAACTATACTAAGTACTGTTTGTTGTAAATTGAAGTTATTGAAACCTGTAGTAGACAACAAAAAAGTACTCTTTTAATTATATTGGTATTTATCTAAGAACAAAGTAGTTTTATAGTCTTATAACAGGGTCAGCAGCCATATGTAACTCGCGGGCCTAGGAAAAGTTGCTACAGGACCGCACTACTTAGAAACAAACATTTAATGGCCGCATCTATTTAAAAATAGTTCTGGTATCAGTAGAAAAATATTATTAAAGATCAAAAATATGATAATTGAGCAATATTAATGCATAAATAAAGGAATAAGAGCCTAATTGTAAGTTTTTACTTAAAATATTGTTTTTAAAACTATTCTTTGGTTGAAAAGGAGCTCGCGGGCCGCATATTTTGACTTTGAGGACCGCAGTTTGCCGACCCTTGTCTTATAAAATTATCTTATAGCTTAATGGATATTAAACTTAGTATCATCAAGTGTTTAATGTTTTAGATCACGTCCACGAAAAAAGTTATTACTTTATTGATATCTTTATCTTATTTCATTTGTAATAGCAGTTTAGACTTATACTTTTAACTTTTTACTTGAACTATTAGAACTTTAGATACATACTTTCATATGATTCAATAATATTAGCTTACAAATACATAGTTCAAAATTGTTATTGAAACTTAAAATAAGTAAAATTTAACTCAATTTAACTTTTCTAATGTTTTATATAGTATTTTTTTTCGATCTATTCAAAGGAGCAATGGCGTAGAGGTAAGTGTCGGCGCACGCGCAGCGAGAAACCTGAGTTCTAGTCCGCGCAGTGGCTTGTTAATCTATTTAGAGATTCACTTTTTTTTAAAATGATATTATATTAGCTATTATAAAAATGAGGTTATAAGCGATACAATAGTTTTGTTATAATGATTTAAGATTATGTAAATGTAAACAAATATTGTAGTTTAACGAATTATACCGAATTAAACCCGTGATCTCGGAGTATATCCAGTATTTTGACTTGTTTATTTTATTTAGGCATTTGTCTTAGCTGAGCTGGCTTATACGAATGATTATAATTTAAACAAAATATTATTATCAAGATATAAAAATTGATATAATAGCAGTCAAACGGTCCTAATGAATACTTATTTTACCTAAAAATAGAATCTAAAGCTTAAGGTAGTACTGAAAAAATAATTTTTAATTCTAAAAGTAAACAACATGCATATCAATACTAAGATACTTTATAAAAAATATAAATATATTACATATACAACCTTTTTTATTTTATAATATTGTATACTTATTTGTCTATTAGTTTGGTGGTTAAAATATCCCAGCGCATGTAACCCTTTAGTTTTTAATAAAAAACTCTGCTACAAATTTGTTTTTACTTTCAATATTATTTTAAACATTAAAATAACATATTAGCGTGAACACATCTCTAATGTTGTATTTCTAATATTAAAATTATAGTATAAGTAATACTTTAAAAACTGAAAGTCCTCCAATTAAATGGACACGCTTCGTTCTGACCCAAGCACAGTCTCCAACTTTATACTCTTTTCTCGTAAGAATATATATTACAAATCAAGCTAAACCGAAAAGCAGTGATGGCCCAGTGGTCAAGGCGGTGGAATGGAAATCCTGACTTTACGTGTTCGAACCCCGACATGTCCCAGTTTTTTTTTGTGTTTCTAACCTGTCAGTTCAAAATTATTTGCAAGATGCTCTACTATGTTTATGTATGTTTTGAAAATTTTAAAATAATGGTTTAATGGTTAATTATAATAAACAAAATAAAAAACTAGTAACATCTAAACGAGCCTTTTAGGCTAGTTGTTTACTTTTGAAGTTTTTGTTTTATATTTTATTGTTTTTACTTTAATTTACAAGTTATATTTAAATTAAATAAAATTAAACTTTTTATGGTGCTCAGTTTTTTTTTCTCAAAGTAACATGTTCACTCTTCTTTCTTTGCAAAAAACTTAAGTTTTGTATATATCTATAGTCAGCCTATAGTCAGAAAAAAATGGTATTAAAACTTTCACGAGTTTAACAATTCCTTGTTTTCTTTTAAAAATCTTTATTAATAATTAAACATCTAATTAAGAACCCTTTTGAGAAAAAAAATAGAGATTTATTTTGAATTTGTAACTGTTTAACTTGTTTATAACAAGACAAATTAAGTTAACAAATAAAAAGTTTTTTTGAAACTAATACTTAATAAATAGACAACATTTTGATTTTGTGCGTAGTTGAGTTTAATTAGTACAAGTATTGCTTCGAATATATGTTTATATTTTAATGTAGAGATTTAAGACGACATTTGTTACTTTTAAAATATCTGAGTTTTGTTATTTGTAAAATAAAACCAAAATTTTTAGAGTACATACTTCCCTTGAGGAGCACTTTAAAATTTTGTTCAAAGTGCGTTTTCAAGGGGAATACTTCTCTGTATAGTAAATTTTGTTTGATAAAATATAATTTGAACGACTGGAAAATATCTAACACAATTTAAGTAAATACAATAAGTACTAAAAATAGTAAAACTATAAAACTAGCTAAAAAAAATTGAATAAATATTAATATACTGTAACCTGATTTAAATCAAATAAAACTAGATCAATATTTTTTTTTAAATCTAGCCAGTATTTGTTTATTAAAGAAATATACTACCTACAGTTATCATAAAAAGCTACTTTCGAATAAATTTTTCATTGCATTGCTGTTGACTGCCGTAAAACTCAATGAAAGCTAATTATCAGTATTAAGATCCTTCAACAGCTTAATAGTTTCCTGGTCGTATATATTTTGTTCGTCAAGTTAAACTTATTACTTTATTGATAGCAGAATTTTATTTCATTTGTAACAGCAGTTTAGACTTATATTTTTTAGTTTTTACTTAAGCTATTAGAACTTTAAATACATACTTACATATGATTCAATAATATTAGAAATACATAGTTTAAAAATATTATTGAAACTTAAAATTATGTAAAATTTAACTCAAGTAACGTATTTAGTATTTTATATAGTGTATATATTCGATTTATTCAAAGAGTAATGGTGTAGAGCTGAGTGCCGGAGCACGCCAAGCGACAGATTTGAGTTCAAGTCCGCGCAGTGTTATTTTAGTTTTTAAAGGAATTCACTGTTTCTTTTTAATTAATATTCTATTAGCTGTGCAATACAATAGTTTTGTTTAATGATTTAAGATTATGTAAATGTAAACATATATTGTAGTTTAACAAATTATACCAAATTAAACTCGTGATTTCGGAGTACATCCAGTGTATTTACTTGCTTATTTCCTTTAGGCATTTGTCTTAACTTAGCTGGCTTATACGAACGATTATAATTAAAACATAATATTATTATCAAACTATAAACCACATCTAATAGCAATCAAACGGTCTAAATCGATATTTATTTTATCTAAAAATAGAATCTAAAGCTTAAGGTAGTACTGAAAAGTAAGTTTCAATTTTTAAAAGTGAAAAACATGCATATTAATACTAAGATACTTTATAAAAAATGCAAAAATATTACATAGATAACCTTCTTTATTTTATAATATTGTATACTTATTTGTCTATTAGTTTGGTGTTTAAAATATCCCAGCGCATGTAACCCTTTAGTTTTTAACAAAAAACTCTGTTAAAAATCTGTTTTTACTTTCAATGTTAATTTGAATCTTAAACTAACATATTAGCGTGAACAAATCTCTAATGTTACATCTCTAACATTAAGATTATAGTATAAATAATACTTTAAAAACAGAAAGTCCTCCAATTAAATTGACAAGCTTCGTTTTGACCCAAGCACAGTTTCCAACTTTATACTCCTTTCTCATAAAAATATATATTTAAAATCAAGTTAACCGACAAGCAGCGATGGCCGAGTGGTAGAACTTAACAATAGAAGCCATACTAATGCTCCGTTCAGACATAAATTCCACTCAACTGAACTAATGAATTAATTCAGTCATAAGAACAAATTTCTAAACTAAAAACAAACCAACTATAAAGCACAGCATGTCATATCGGCACGCGTTTGTATTGTATGGTTTACACAATTTTCTTATTCATGGTTGCTAATTCAAAATACTTATTCATCAAATTGATTTAAATATTTAACAGAGGGTTACTGTAGGCTAGCAAGCTTTTTCCTTTTTCTTTCCAATGTAAAAAACTAAAATGCTGTTAACCAATTATTTGCTTGTAATTCTAGCTTTAATGAGTTTAATTTTTAATTAAAAAATCAAATTTTAGTTTCATGATTAGAACATAGGTACTGTAAAAAAACGAGTTGTTTGAGAGTCTTAAAAGAAAATTTGTACCACCAAGTCTAGTACAATATTACTAAATCTTAACTATTTTTCTGGATTACAATTTATTAAATTCGATAAATTTTCTAATCATATACTTACTATAAGCTATTTTGTATTTTATTTGATTTAGTTTTAAATAGTCAACTCAGTTACGAACGATAGCTTCAAGTTTGTATAAATTGAAATAAGTTTGGACACCTCAATATGTTTTTGAAAATCTAAAAAACGATCTAGTATCTGTTTGAAGAGGTATTTAAATTTAAGAAATTAAAATAACTAAGCCTCATCAGCTAAAAAGTTTTAGTCAGACATATTATTCTACGACTTCTTTAATCTGCTTAAATTGTTCTTTAATTAAGTAAGCAATTATTCAGTTTCAGCCACTTTTACTGGGAAGAAACACATAAAAACAGTTTTATACAGGAATAGATTACAAAAAATTTATCAGGCTTTTAATTTAAAAAATTATAAGTTTGAGAAACTTATCGCGCAAACCAAATAAGACACTGATTTAATTTTTTGTTTTAAATGAAATGTTTTATTTTTGGTTAATAAAAATCAACGTGGTATAAACTTTCAAACACAAGTTCTTTTAAGCTTTATAGTTTTTAGATTATAAATATACATGTATACATCATTTTGGTTTGTGATGAACAAAATAAAATTATTTATTATTAGCCTGGGCAAAAAAAAAATGAGTCGTATAATTAAATTACTCATGACTATTTACAATATTTTGAGTGGAAACTAATTATAACGGTTTTAAATTTCATCAGGAGTACTAAGGAGAATAGTTTTGTGTTCTTGTTTTTTTAAGGACTGTAATGAATAAAATAAGTACTAAATTACATTACATAGTCAACTGAGTAAGCTTTTATATATATCTTTTATTTGAAAGAAAGGTTTAAAAAAGATTTTGTCTCACTATTTTTGTAATTTGAAGCAGCTGAATTTTTGTAAAAATGTTTTATAAAGAAAATAATTAGATACTGTTGAGTGTTTTTTAAATTTGGATATTGTGTTTAGTTTTTTGTAGTTTCGTTAGACTAATTTTTTTCTTTAATATCTCTTCTGTTCTGTGTACGCAATTATTAAATCAAAAATTATACAAAGTATACAAAACAGGTTCTGCTTAAAATATTTACAGATTTACTTAATGATTGTAAACAAATTATTACTACACAGTTGTGGAAAAAAAGTAATCAGTTTAAATAAATAAAACAATTCCTTTTAGTCTTTGTAAGTTTATATCAAAGAGACTTAACTATCAAGTTTGAATCATTTTAATATTGACAGTTTTATTACAAATGTAGTTTAAAAGTATGAAACAAACTCTAAACAAAATGCAAATTTTAAACTGTTAAAGCTAAAAATTAATATAATGTTTTAAGACTAGGAGCTAAAATGTCAAACTGACTTCATGCAAGTAAAAATTGTAAGTTTGAGTAATCATATAAACTATTAAAAGTTTAAGTTTATTAAAAATGGTACAAGTTTTTGTTATGACTAATGAAGTAAATCAGGTTTAATAAAAGATGACACTCTATTTATAATATTTTCTTAAACTTGCTATTTCAACGTACTTTTTGAATTTATACTTTTTAGAAGTTTAAAGTTAGCAAATTTTAGAAAACATACTAAAAAAAACAAACAGTAATCAGAGAAATAAATTTATTTTTACACTAACAATAAATAAACGTAAATATAAAAGAAAGCGACTCTAAAGTGTTAACATTTTTTAGCAAGCTGTGTATATTAAACTATCAAAAAATAAGTTAAAACTGAAGAACTAAATATGTATCTATTAAAGTAACAAGTTTTACAGTATATTGTATATGTTTCAAGTTTTTTAGTATTTATCTGTAAAAATAAGCAGGCTATTCTTGATTTACTATTCTATAAGATATCCTAAAAACCAGGATCCTTAGTCTATGGCTTCTGCAATGGACCGTCCTGAATTATTTCTACGGTTAGTAGATCTGAAAACAAAACAAATAGTTATATAAATTATTTTTTATTATTAAAGTTTAAAGATTTAATGTTTAAAACTTTTGTGTGGAAAGGCAAAATTTTCGATACTGAATGCGTTAAAATAATAAACTTTCTTAAAAACTTTTTTACTTTTTTTAAGAATTAGTTAGTCCGAATAAGCAAAACTATAAATTTAAATTCTACTTTTCATTTTAACAACAAAGAAAGATAGTTAGTATTTTTATTGTAATGAACAGTTAAGTTACATACCGCCACTGATATTAGCATCATTTGTTTCATGTAGGGAGGAAAAGGTGTAATGCTCATGTTAGACTATTGTTAACAAAGTCAATATTGGCAGAAGTATTTATAAAAAAGAGTCGAAAAAGTTTTTGTTTAATAATTTTGTTTAACTTAAATTAAATAATAATTAAAAAATAACAATTGATTTTTTATTGATCTTAAATTTATTTTATAAAATTTTATTAAAACTGCTCAAAAAATGTTATAAAATGTATAGTGTAAGGTTCAAGGACTTAAAAGTCTCTATCTAACCAATCTAATGACCATAGTTGTGAACGTCCACATTTTTCCTTCTTTTACTTGTATACAATATAAAAGTTCATTTTACTGACCTGATGATTTTACAAAAACCTTTACAGGCTTTACATCTTGCTGTTTATTTTCAAACGTCTGCGGGCCACCGTAAGTGAAATAATCTTCCTCATTACTAAGACGACTGTAACTGTTATGTTTATAGTTATAGTATTGTTGTGAATTTTGGTGATATTGTTTTATCTCTTCTTCTTTCTCCTCCGGTTCTTCTACTGTTTATATTTTGTTGGGACAACTATGTTAACTTAATAATAGAAACGATAAAAGAAATGTTATTTAGTCTGTAAAGTTTAATTAAGTGCAATCATAAAACAAGTACAAATTTAAAAAAATTAAAACAGAGTTTATACTTGTTTTTTAAAATCTGATGAATATAAATCTAGACTAATGTAGTAATAAAACTTACTTTACATAAATAAAATATTTATGAATTTAATTTTTAACGTAAAACATGAGTTAATTGTTACACGGCTTTAATACTAACCGCCACTATTATTTTCAAAAAACAAAGGTTCTTGAAGTAATGGTGTTGTTTCTTTCAATGATCTTTCTCTTTTAACAATCTTCTTTAAGTTTCTCCTCTGAATTTCGTCCAGCTCAAATTTTATTCCAAGTTTCTTCTTACTTGACTCAATAACCTAATTAATTAAACTTTTAATTATAAAAAATACCTACTTTTACAGCAAATCGTCAAACAAAAACTAAGACTAAAAGTTGATAAATTAGTTTAAGAAAAACTTGTAAAAAATTATTGTAATTATCATAATTTATTGATTAATTAAAAAAACGCTTAATATGTTTGGTCCTAGGACCTGGTGCACGAAAAACCTTATCAGGTTGCACACCACAGATACCTTTTAACCTCTTGTCCAGGACAAATTAGCTTCAATTTAAGTAAGTATCGGTTATAATAAACTTTATACTTTTGATATTAAATGTTAAACTACTACTACTACTTCTGTTTGAAATTATTTTAATGTTATCAAGAATGTGTTTACTATATAATTTGTCTATATATGGCTACAAAATAGTTTAAATGCTTTTACAGTTTACAGTAACCTTATCTGGACGGTCCTTGGTTTGTAGAGATTCAATTTTAACGAGAGCTCTCAATCTTTTCAACTCTACTTCTTTAGGATTGCTTTTATGGATATGACCATTTGTTCTTTTAACAACCTGTTATAAATATTTAAAATTTATTTAGTTGAATATATAGAGAGGTGTGCAACTAAATATGTTGATTCCAACCCGGTTTCGGTGACAAAAAGTATCTATAAAAAGAAAAATATTTATTCTGAGTAAGAAAACGAAATCCAAGACAGAAAATACTGTGCTTAAAGGAATAGATTTGAGGTAATGTTGAATTAATTTGTATTCTAAAGAAATATTTATGTATTGTTGACATTATGTTTTCAATTGTTTTTAATACGTCGTAACTTTCCTATTATGTACAATAATGAATTATATAACACAATAATAATTATCAATATATGGTGATAAATAAAATATTTAAAAAAAATAACTTTAGGGTTTCGCACTTTCAATAAAAAACAGTAAAAAATATAAACTAAGGGTGGGAAACTTTGCTAGTTGACCGAAAAAAACATTTTGAACTTATTCTAAAATCTTTTTGTGGAAAAGAATTTTGAAAGTTCGGGTTATGATCAAATCAGTTAAAGTAAAATTTCATAGAAATATTCTTTCTAAACACTATCCTATTATGTAATAATAACAAATTGAGAAAACATTTCATTATCCTTTTACTAAAAAGCTTTATTTTAATGTATTTTCCCATTTTTTTAAACTAAATCGCAAGCTGGAGATTTCTGTCAGTGGCAGGACGAAACATTTTGGCTGTACGTTACGGAGCCCCTACTAGAAATAAATCTCAAAAAAAATAAACATAAACAAGGTAATAAACAGTTTAATTTACCCACTTCTATAAACAGTTATAAATTATTGAAAAGTATTAAATAATATTTTCTACCAGCTACAAAAATTTATCAATTTAAATTAACAGTCATTAATGTAATAAAGTCATAATGTTTTACATAAAAATAGCATTAACCTCGTTAGTTCGCATATCGGTGTGAATCCTGGCTTTGCATCCGCCACCTCGCTTGTCGCACCTCCAAATTTTTGACGTCATCTTCTTGTTGTGCTTGTAGAAGTTGAACGTGTGGCCCCTGTCGACAAACTTTGCCGGTGGATTTTTGCGCGTTGGACTTCTTATTCTTACTTTTCTTGCTTTTTTTACTTTACTTTCGATGTTTTTAGGAACCCACTGGTTTCCAACTTGAAATTAATAATAAAATTAACAATATTTAATCAAACACTTTTACAATGCTTAGGAGTAAACTATTTTAATTAGATGTCTAAATTAGACTAAGTTTTAGCATCGTGTGCACAGTATCTAAAGAACAAATAATGATCTAATATATACATGTTTTTGCGATAAACTCCTTGTTAAATTCAGAGTTATCTACCGTTTTGAAGACTTTTTGATATTTTACAAGTACATTAATATCGAATGTAAGTTCGTTAAAAGTATTTAAGAATTTTTAATGGTGTTATACTGTTATTAACTGAAAATTTAGGGTCGTAAATAACTTTAACATAAACAGAATTGTATATTAATTTAAAAATGTCATATACCTGACGGGCCAGAGTTTGAACTCATCTGTTGCACACTTGTACTATAGAAAGATATAAAAGACATAAATTCCTGGTCTGACATTGTCATTAAATCACAACACAATGGGTCGCTAAGCATTTCTGCTTTAGACATAAATTGTAAATGATCAGAGTATGAATTGATTTGATGCGAACTTGTATTAAGATCAGCAGACAAATTATCTAAATGGATTTTTTGCTGCAAACTATGTTGAGATGCATGGTAACTCTCAGAACACTCGACGTCAATTAAATTAGATGAGATTGTCGTATCTACAGGACCTGTATAAAAAGAAACAGTTTTACTAAAAGTTTGTCTATAAAACTACTAATCAAAACGCTAGTAAAATATTTGACAATTACTTAAATTGTTCATTTGATTTGTTATATTTTCTTTTAGTATGTTATAAATATATTATTTCATATTAAACAACTTGTATAACCTTAAAATGAGTTTATACATTAGATACAAAACTAATAACCACACCTGATTGAGAGAAACTTGAACGCATATGATACAAACTAGTATTATCTACAGTAGACGTGTTGTTTGGTAAGCTTTTGTTTGAAGCGTCAGTCAAATTAGATGAGCTAGTCATTTTTTCAGGACCTGAAAGTTTAAAAAAATATTTATGTGTTAAAGTATGGTTAATAGAAAAAAACAGACTTCATTATTTAAAACTTTTCATAAACCAGTTAGGTATTTTATAAAATCAACATTTATATTTTTTGTGTAGTTTATTTAATTTTATTTACTATTACTCGTTTGTGTTAGTACTTCGAAACTTTCATTCATTATGTAAAAAAAAAATTATTGACATACCTTCATTTGTATTTAAAAGGTTGTTAGTAGTTTCCATTTTTTTTAGCTTATCAAGTACTTTTGTTTTATCTGTAAAAAAAAAACTAAATTACTAACGATTAAATTTGATGTTGTCAAATTTGCTCAAATAGAAACTTATACGATTATAATATTTAGTATATGTTTATACAAGCGTTTTTCTAATTTATTTTCATAAGCGCCATTTATCTATATATTTAGTATAAAATTATTTAAAATTTTAAAGTAAACAGATAACTATGCTTATAATCCCTGACTTTTTTGGCATTATAAATAAAGACTTGTATGTTTCTGATTGTGTGTTTATATGTATTTATTAACATGTATAAAACACTTTTTTATAAAAGATAACATTTTCTAATTTAACTCATGGAAAATTAAATGTACAATAGAATTAATTTAATTAACAAAGACTAGTTATAAATCAATTAAATATTGTTCAAATAATAATTTTCATAAATAAACCAAAAAATACACTAGTAATTTTACATGGAATAGTAAGCAGAAACTAAAAGTTTTATTCCTGTCTAATCAACAACTTGTCTTAATGTCTTAACTATCTTAATGTCTTAAATGTCTTAATTGTTTTTTCAATATTAAACCAAAAAATACACTAGTAATTTTACATGCAATAGTAAGCAAAAACTAAAAGCTTTATTCTCTGTCTCTAGCTCTTATCAAGAACAAACCTTGATAATAATGAAAACAAAATTAAAAGTTTGCCTTATATACTTGTGTTCTGGTCGACTGATTTTCTCACACTCAATACTAAAACAATTATCAATCAATAACCAAACATTGCAATATTTTTTCAGCTTTATTATTTGTTTTATAGCAAAAAGATTGAATATAAGTAAATACAAAAGGTAAAATTGGTAACAGAGGTTCAAATCTATATAATGCATTAAGACTTTACCATAAATAAAAAAAAATATTAATACTTAATGATAAACATAATTGAGATCTGACCAATTTTAATAAAAACTAAACCAACCATTTGATAAATAAATTAAGATAATACCGTAAAAAAATATTGATAAAAATAAATTTCTTAACTTATTTATTAAACACCAAACAAACCATTTGGAACCCCCCATCCAAAGTAGAATTGCTAATCTGGCTCATTCTGGATTCCGGTCTATTCATTGGCTGGTTGAAAGAACTCTGATTGCTAATTGGCTGGTTGAAAGAACTCTGCTTTTGCCTTGAACCTTGATAAATTTTAAACTTTTATTATTTAAAATATTAATGCCAATGATTTAAGTAGTAGTTTAAAAATAGAATTTTTTATAAGTGCTAGTTAAATTATCTAGGTTTGAAAACAAATAACTAAATTTTTGTTATATTTCATAGTTATTAGAATGATTTAACACAAACTTACATTCTTTTTAAGGTGGATACAAAATAATACATTCATATATTTTTTAGAGTATACAAAAATAATTTGAAGGTAATAAAAAAATTAACAAATATTTCTACAACTAAACAGAAAATGTTCAACTTTACAAAACATATTAAAACTAACTAGTACTCAACACAAACCACCTAATTTAACTTTTTAACTAACTACCTCAAATTAAGACAAACAAACTTACATTCAATGTCAGTTGGGGATAAATTTGAACTTGGGTCACAGGTTTTTGTTTTGATAAGTACAGCAAAATTTTGAACTGAAAATTTTTACAACAAATCTTAAATTTTAAGCAAATTAAAAAACTAGCACTAATCATTGGAAATAATTACTTACTGGTTGAAAACTAAAATTTATGATAACTAAAATAATCAAGTCTTGAAAGAAAAATTCATAACGAAAGTAATAATTACAATTAGTTAATTTTTGTTTTTCAATATTATACTGTGGAAACTCCAAAATCAAAATGTTTAACAGCAAAAATATTTTCAAAAAGACAAACATGTTTCCTGCTAACAGGGTTGACAAATGTTTTTTGCAAATTTTCTCCAGGTTTTTAAAATTTCCTCCAGGTTTTCAAAAGTACACACTTTTGGGTCTATTTTAGTTTAAGGTAAGAAACTGTGTTAAACAGTGTAAAAACATTAATAACATATCTTATAGCTTCTTAAATATGTTTTTTGATTCAAAAAAGAATGATGATGACAAAAAAATTTATCTTTATGATAGGTTATTTGTATCAAATCCAAGTTATACTATGTAAAATGTAAAAATTGTTAAAAGTTTCAGGCTTTTCCAGGTTTTTAGACTTTTTGGCAACCCTGTATTATTCATCAAATTAATATTTAAATATTACCATAACAAAATTACAAACAGTATTTATACTTTGAAGCTAAATCGAATGGTTCATATAAATCTGTAAACAATTTATAGATCTCAATGATTTTAAAATGCAAATTAGTTTTGAAAACTTGGTTTAAACAACATTGTTTGAATAAACAAATAAATATTTATGACTAAAATGAAATCAAAAAACAAAGTTTGCATGTTACAAAAGCACCTACACAACAATATATATAAAAGTATATAATGTATATACTATATTAGATACATATTATTTATATATAATACAAATAATAAGAAAACTCTGTTTGGAAAGAAATTTAAAAGTATATATTATATATGAAAAAAATTATATATAAAACATATATATCCTTATATATCACAGTAAAATAAAAATAGTAAAATCCAACTGACAGATGTTACAACTTACTGTATGAACTTGTGATAAAGTAAAACAAATAAAAAAAACTCACTTACAAAACTTCTTGTATGAACTTGGGTCCCTCACTCCTATATCTCATCTCAGTTTCAGAAGGAATTCCATTTTAAAAATTAGGTTGTTTCTTCAGATCAGCCTTCTCATAGAAGAAGTCAAAAAAGTCTTTTGGTGATGACATTTAGTTGGTTATAATACATTTTCTGTTAGAAGTTTAACAATATTGTTAACTTTTAGTTAAGCTTTTACTTGTGTTGGGTATCTTGATGAAATTTTTCTGTTTAAAATATTTGTACAAATAGTTGTATGGTTTGAATGTTTCAAGGACTTGAAATATTAATTTAAGTTATTCATAGAAGTCAAAAAAAAATTTTGGTGATGACATTTAGTTGGTTATAATACATTTTCTGTTAGAAGTTTAACAACATTGTTAACCTTTAGTTAAGCTTTTACTTGTGTTGGGTATCTTGATGAAATTTTTCTGTTTAAAATATTTGTACAAATAGATGTATGGTTTGAATGTTTCAAGGACTTGAAATATTATTTTAAGTTATTATAAGCACTAAAGTAATTTTAAGTACAGCTTACAAGTAGTTAATGTTCATAATTTCCAAAAGCAGACTAAATTCTAAGACATCGTTTAGTCTAGCTACATTAGAAGCAGTACTTTACAGCAGTATTATATCAACACTTATTCAGTTAAACAAAACAAAATTTAAACTGATCTTTTTTGTGACTTAAAACTGCTTCTTATTCAGAGTTTAGTCATAACAACTTCATTACAATCATGTGTTTTCTACTAAACATTATGTTTAGTTAATTACAAAAACACAAAGTTGTATGTAATCATTTAAATTGTTTCAGGCACTTATCAGTATTTATGTGACATCATAAGTCATAAAAACACATTTAATGTTAATGTGATAGTTTAGTGTTTAAGACAAAAAACCAGTAAATATAGTTGACATATGTTGTTTGTTTATTGAAACATTTTGGAAATATCTTAACATAATAAGGGTCTTTATTTATCTTAAAGTAAGATAAAAAAATTCAAAAGTTGATCAGCTTTTATATTCAAATTTGTGCACATACAAGTAATAGTTGTGTGAGAGTTATAATAGAAATTGATTATAAAACTATTTGAACTTTGTTTCAAAAATATTCAACAAGAGTTTTGTTGTAAAATATTAATTATTATTAACAGTTATTTTTCATTCATAAATGTTTTTATAATTGTGTCTCTGTTTAGCATTCACTCACTATGCACAACATGGCTTTTTGTTTTCTACCTGCTTCAAAAAGTTGTTACACCAATGACTAAGATCTAACTAGTTTTGGCAAAACGATTCAAACTAAATTACAACTAAAATGAGTTTGCAAAAGTTAAATGTAACCTGATGAAATTAAAGGCTTTAAGCTAAATGTAATAAATCTTACAGAAATTATTAAGTTTTAAACATCTTTGGAACAAACAAAAAACAATTTCGTAAAATTTAGAGTTAAATACTTATTTTATATACTTTATAATAACTGTGTCTTTGTTAAGCTTTCATTCAGTATACACAATATGCTATTTTTATCTATTTGCTTCAAATTTAAAGTTGAACAAATTGTTGTATCAATGAAAAACTCTGTAGTTTTTGGCATACATGGCAAAATGTTTTAAACTAAATTATAACTAAAATGAGTTTACAAAGCTTCAAATGTAATGCTATAAACTGACGAAAAAATGTTTCTAAATTAAACATAGTTCATCTTGAACAAATTATTAAGTGATAAACACTTTCAAAATTAATTAAAATTGTAAAATTTAAAGTTAAATACTTGTTTTATATACTTTATAAATTGTGTCAATTGTAGTTTATATGAGCATAATGATTTTTTTAACTTTAATTTTAAACAAGTATCACTTATACAGTAAAAAAAGTAAAACTTAATGAAGAAAATTTATAAAAAGAATAGATAAAAGAATCATCAAACTAAAATAAGATTTAAACTGTTTAAACAAGTAATTTAGCTTTTACAAATGAAAAAAAAGTGATGTTTAACACTCCGTAAAATAAAAAATACTTTATGTTGGAAAAAGTTAAAATTCGCTCTGCTATGCTTAGATAGTGTTTCGATTTGTAGTTTTTAATGAATTCTGGAAAATCTTACATTTTAATGTGACATCACAACAAGAAAGCATTTTGCAAGATATTTTTTTGCCTGGGCCAAATCATTTGTTAAAAGTAGTTGTAGGAGAAGGAGCTCTAGGTTCTGGACTCTAATTTTTCTTCTCTTTCATTGTGCAGTTTGAGTACTCTAAACAAAGTACTTTATTTATCAATTGCCAATGTTTATTAAGTAAAATCTTGTTAAAGAAGATTATTTTTATCATTACCTTATCTTCTAAAACATTAATTTCTTTATATTTTCTGAGTAAGTTTAAGAAATCACTTGATCTAGAAAGTGTTTTGAAAAGTATATTTTTAATAAATATTCTTTTGAGAAAAGCACTTGTAGTAGTAACATGTGTTAACTCTAAAACTATTTTTTTCTCTTTTTATTCTGTTTAAGTAAGCTTTGTAAAATACTAACAAACTCTATTTGATTGTCAATATTCTTGAAGACAAAACTAGTTCTTGATAGCTCATTTAATCTTTTAAAACTCTTATATTTCTACATTGTTTGAGTAACTTAAAGAAAGCATTTGACATAGTTTGGGAATCAACAGTCTTGAAAGTTTATGTTGATAACTAATATTCATTTTCCCATGCAAAACCTATGAAAAAAATCTTTATTTGATCTTGTAATTCGTCATAGAATGAATATATCTTATTCATTGATAAAAATTGGCTCACAAGTATGACATTTCAGACAACATCAATTGGCTTTAATGCACTTACATGATGCTAGAAAAAAACTCTTTAATAAGAAGCTTTAAAACTTGCACCTCAGCCTTTGAAACACTATTGTTAAGTGAACTGAGTAAAAGAATGCTTTGAAAAATCTTTTGAACGACCTCTGAGTCAAAGTCTTTATCTTTTTAAGTTTTAACTATTCCTATAGGTTGAGTTTAGAAAATGGATCAAACTTTTATGGATTTTGTTTGGATGATGAGTACCTACTACAGCAGCTGTTGAGGTTAGTTTGTTTAATAGTTAACTAGATTGTTTGAATTTGTGCAAAACTTAGTATTTTACTAGTTGAGTATAAGAAAGTAAATGTTTTTTGGATATTTTTAATAAATCATGATGTTTTGTCTCAAGATTTTATATTTTCTACTTATTAATTTTTGAGTCCTTTTGTTAGTATTAAAATTTTTAAGTGCTCATGCTTGAACAACTTAAGCTTTAGATATTAATTGAATTTTGCACAAATTCAGACTAGCTATTCATAGAGCTGTAACCTTGGTTTATACCATAAACATATATTTGTCTTGTTGGGCTTCATTCTCCTAAGATACCTTTAAAGAAAACTTTAGTAAGACTCAAACATAAATAAAATCATTAAAAACATTGTGGTAAATTTTATAAGCTTGTGCAAAAAAGCATTGTATTCCTGAATAAAGCCCAAAGAGACAGTAATTTAAGTATAGAAGTTTATTTACAACAAAAAGTTTAAGTAGGTTAATCTGACTGTACAAATGTAGTTTATATATTCATAGATTAACTGTTAGTATTAAGAAGTACTTCTTAAAGTGTGCATGAAAGATTAGTAGCAAGAGCAATCATAAATCAAAATTGTTATTAGTTTCAAAAGTAAAC
This sequence comes from Thalia democratica, assembly GCF_965202585.1. Classification (NCBI taxonomy): domain Eukaryota; kingdom Metazoa; phylum Chordata; class Thaliacea; order Salpida; family Salpidae; genus Thalia; species Thalia democratica. The sequence continues at coordinate 5,027 of NW_028139383.1, read as the reverse complement.
TGTTTTATTAAACTGTTTAGAAAACAGTTAAACCATATGATGATAGGTTTGCTATTAAACAAAAAGCAAAAGTCTTGTAAGTTTACATTTATATATTAACAAAGCAGTTTACAGCAAGGAAGATTTAAAGGTTGTTAGTGCATATGTGTGTGAGGTTTACTTTTACCTTTGCTTAAATTGTTCTATTTTTTTTAAACTAATTTCTAATCTTTTATCTATCTGAAATTTCTTTTTTTTTCATGTGAATGCACTAACAAGCTTTTATCAACAACTTGCTGTACTGTTTTCTATGTATATAACAAATGTAAAGACTTTGGGAATAGTATAAATATTAGTTGAATGCAGCCATGAAGATTATAAATGATGTTAAATGCAGAGTATTTAAGATGCAAGTATTTGACAAAGTTTAAAATGAACTACAGGCTACCAAACATATGTTATTGACACAAAGTAGTATGGTTTAACTGTTTTAGTTTGTAACAATGTATTAATACGATAAACTCAAATCACCTTTAATTTCTATGCACACTTTAAGAAACACATAATAAGTTGTCTGAATTTAATGGTAAGCGTTAAAAGTTTAAGTCTATTAATAAATAGTATACCAGTTAATAAGTAGTAATGGTAGTAACTGTGCATGAGAAAGCTTTGTATTTATTAGATTGCTAGATTAATACTTAACAATGAGACAAACTTAACTGTCATGGAAAACTTTAGCTTATGTAAGTTGAATGACAATTAAAATGACATCCTGTAGTAGGAACAGTATGAAATTGAAGTTAAACAAAAATACAGTTACTACTCATATCAAAATTATTTCGACTGTTTAGTTTAATCTCAAGTGTTGAATTACTTTTAATAATTCAAGTTTATACTGTTTTGAAAAGGTTGCTAATTAAAATCAATTTACATAAGCAAGTTAAGTGACTTTTGTTTGAATATGCAGTTCAACCATATAAATAGATTTGTCAATGTCCACATTTAGACTCATGTTCTATTTTTACTTGGTACATTTTATGTCATTAAAAAGTACACATATCTACTGATAAACTGTTTTCTATGTATTTGTAAAACATTAGGTAATAAACTAGGGTGGTGTTATGTCTGAAACTATATTTCATTTCATTTAGGATCTAAACCATAACTTAAAATTGTTATTTTAGCAAAATAAATACATCTATAAGGTACGCACTCTAAGAAGTACGCACCCGCATAAGGTACGCACTAATTTTTAACAGCACATTTTCTGTTGCAACTAAAGGTATTATTTAAGAAGTACGCATCCGCGTAAGGTACGCAGTAGATTTTTAATAACACATTTATTTAGTAGCTATATATGTTTTTATAAATAAAGTACGCAGCTGCATAAGGTACGCTCTGAATTTTTAAGGCCCCCCACCCATTTTTGAAAAAATGGGGAATCCCCAAAACCGAAAATGGGTGGGAAATTTTGGATGAAGATAATTTAAATAATTTTTTTAAGGCATTTCGCCGGCTCCGCCGGCGAAAAATTTTTCACATTTTCCTCTTCCCTTTTTCTTGAAGGCCACCTTTTTCTGTCAAATGGACCGTGAGTAGCGTAACTGCCAAACAAGTATACGTTTTTGCGTTATATTTGTACGGTCTTTATCTGTTATCTTTTACTAACCTTGAGCTTATGTGATCTAATTTGTCAATGTATAACCATTAAAGGCCTGACGGTAATATCGGTTGATAGTTTTTCAATTATTGACTGAGTGGTTCTATATTGGTGAGTTTGAAAAGTAAGTTTAAGGTAGCGGACAAGAATTAAAAAAAAAACAAAGGGCTACGGCCGGTCGATGACACGGTGCTCCGCACCTGTCATCTCCACGGCCTGCCCTTAGTTTTTTTTTAATTCTTGTCCTTTAGGCCCGGTTACTATGCTGGTCGGCACCTAATTAGTTTTTTGTTTGATGTACGAGTAGTTACGCACGTTCTTATAGTATGTTATTTTTCTCTTAACATATAGTTTTATATAGATGTAAGTGGTTTTAATTTAGTTTTTTTAATTCTTGTTCTTGGCCACTACGCTGGTCGGCACCTTTATTAGCTATGACTTGGATGCAACTAAATTGATTTATCTAGAAGTTAAGTTTTAAGATATGAAAGACTAACTTAACAGCTGTAATTTACTCATGAGCAATTTTTTGTGATTTCATGCTACTTCTACATAAACTATTTTCTTCTTAATTTGTCCACATATGATTAGAGATTTTTACAAATCATTTGCGTTATTTATACCAAATTTTCCTTTTCTGCTTTTTTCCACATTAAATCCGTGAATTTATCTATTCATTTATTTCAATTTTACTATATTGTTGTGATAGACTCAGTTTATGTGACTCAGTTTAAATTTTATATGTGACTCAGTTTAAATATCTGAACAATTTTTGTGGCTATTCCTTTACGTTTATTACCAAAGTCATTTCCTAACTATTATATAGTTTATTGTTCATTTTTTGATGTTCTATTTATAGTAGTTAAAAGCCTAAAATTCAAGCTTACTCAAGTATTACAACAAGGTTTACTTCAACAGTAATCTTGCTTTCCTACTGAAGTACCATCTAATATGTTGTATAAACCATACGAACACAGTTGTGCTGACTTTTGTTTTACAATACAATTCTATAATGATAAACATGCTTGTATTTAAACTATAACCAGCTAAGTAATTATTTAAGTTTGTACTTAACTGGTGTTCTCCTTTCTACCACTATTTCAACATTAGAGCTAGCGCGTTAAAGGTCAAGCTTGAAATACACTCTAATTTGGATTAAAACGATTTTTTTTGTGCGGAAGGCTAGAATTCAGGGCTAGACTAGTTTCGCTCTTTAAGATGTATGAAGATAACAGATATAAATTACTCATTAGCCACTTGTTTTAAATACTTCTACAAAATATTCACGTTTTAATTTGTCCACATAAAATTAAGTAAATTTACAAATTATTTGCATTAGTCGTACAAGAGCAGCTTGATGTTAACAATGCAACTTATACATAAAACAACTTGTTCTTAATTTGTCCACATAAAGGTAGGGAATTTAAAAAATCATTTACATCAATTGTAAGAACTTTTCTTTTTCTGTCATTTCTGCTATTTTTCCACATTAAACCCTTAAATTAAATTTATTTTTTTAGTATATTGTTGCGTCATAATGAGGTAGTCTCTTTTTTGTTTAATTCATTAGGTTTTTGCTAATTATGTAAAATACGTGCAAGTTATATTTATAAGCTATCTTTTAAAGCAAATAACTTTCTAATAAATAATGGATGAATAACATCAAGTTTTACTAGTTCTTTTATATGTATAATTTCTTACTCATCCTTTAATTAGATCTAACAAACAAACTTTGTTTAATTGTACTCAACCTTTGTGTATATTCTAAAGTATTACTCCATTAACACAACTTGCTTAATGCCTTAATTTTTTTTGTGTTTTGGTCTGTTGAAGTTGCCTTGTTTGTTATTTATTGGTTTGTATGCTTGCAGGGACCACTTACATATGCAAAATAAGTAATGGAAAACATGTTTTTTTAATAAAATTCTTGTATCTTATCATATATGGTAAGCAACTAGTAACATTTAATTGCCTGGTCTCGTTTGATTTAGTTCGAAGGAGAGAAACATTGTTTCGTTATTAAAGTTTAAAATATTGAACTGATTATTCTCCTTGTTATTAAGTCAAAAACTTTCATTGTGATCTATAAAGTAATAGTACACAACACTTTGTTGATACTAATAACTACTTTTTATGTTTATTGTAAAATTTATATCATTCAGGGTTGCCAAAAAACCTGGAACTTGTGAAATTTTGAAAAAAACCTTTAATTTTAAACAATTTTTACATGTTAAGTAGTAAAACCTTGATTCGACGCGAATAATCTATCAAATGTATAAATGTTTTTTGTCTTCAATAACTTTTAATTTTAAAATAACTTAAAGTAGCTTCACAGCAATGTTGTTATACTGTTTAACACAGTTTTTTACCTTAAACTTACAATTAACTTTTAATTAAAAATAGAACAATAAACGTGTAATTTGAAAAACCTAGAAGAAATCCAGTGGCAACCCTGATCATCAGTCTTGATTTTATTAAATTAATTTCCATACCAAACAATCATTGTTGTTTGTTTTCCTACTATTTTAATTACATAGAGCAGTGTTTCTTATTTAAACAGTTTTATTCATGTAATACTAAACTTAAATTAAACAAATATTCAAACTACAACCAACTCTTATGATTTTATCATTAATTATCATCTTGTTGCGCTAGTTCATACTGTTGTATTTATTGCATTAAAAAATACTTATTTTACTTGAAATTCAATGAGATTTAAAGTAAAGTTACCATTTTTTAAGTATATAAATTTTTGAATTTAATCCAAAAATCCGTAAAATTTTTTCAACTAGGTATGTGACAACCCTGTATATATTTACACTAAAAAACTGTCTCAACCTCAACTTAAAATGGCGAATTGATAAACTGGTTACCAGCTTTAAATAATTTTTTTAACCGAACAGAGTTACACCAATTAAGTAACTGTTTTTTTTTTGAGGTCTTGTTAATAATTTTTTAAGAATAGTTTATGTAATAGCAAAGTTGTTTTGTATACAAAAATGAGAATATCATACATACTTGTCTTGTCTAAATTATATTTTTTCTTATAAGCATTTGGTATCTTCAAACTCGTATGTTTGTAATGCGTGTACATTTAATTTAAAGATTTTGTATTTTCTTACATATATAATCTATGTAAACACAAGGGTACACTTGTCTCAGAACTGTAGATTACGCTTGGGCTTTATGTAGCCCAACTAGCTCGTTTCTACTATTTCTTTATTTAGTTTACCACTATTATTCTCATTTTTTATTGAACTTTTAAGTCGTTTTATAAGATTAATTTTGGTAGAATTTTTTCAAGGTAAGTAGTGTATTCTGTCTTAAGTACGTAAGGAATATCGATAAGGTTGTGTAATCATAACACCATAATAAATATTGGATAAGG